>NW_007930856.1:318235-401807 GCF_000280675.1 Beauveria bassiana ARSEF 2860
TTCTTTTTTTTTTTTTTTTTTTTTTTTTTTTTTGGCATTTCGTGAACGAATATTGGGAATATTTGTTCCACGACTGTGCTAGCTGCCGCTTGCTGCTTCGCATCAAATACTGCAAGAGATGTGCTTTGCTGTTTGTGGCTGTGATATCTGTGGCATGGATTGTACCATCAGCACTGGGCTCTGCTGTACCGGGAGCGAGCTTTGCTGTCCAGGCCGATGATCGGTCCGGTCGTTTGGTTCACACCAGCAGCCTCCTTGACACCGTCGAGTAGAGTCTCGAAAACGGGTAGATTACCATATCGCGCAACGATCATAAGCGGTTTCAGGCCATTCTCTAGAAAAGTCGTACTCGCTGTGTATTTAAACCAATGTTTCAGCCACGACTTTTGCGACTTTGAAGATGGCGCTTGGTCCGCTTTGAGCATGCCCGCCGTAGTGCAGGGCCACGATGATTCTGGTAGAGGCGCCGTGCAAGATCTTCCTTGACTTTGTTACATGTTCTCACAAGGTTGTTGAGGTCTGCAGCTGGCATCAAACTCGGCCATATTCCAAAACATTCCGAGAGCGAGGTCTAGCAGCGCTTACTTTTGCGAATGTCAGCTTTCAGGTTACAATGAACGTAGACAGCTCAGGAGCGGTGCAAATTCATTTTTGGGGTCACAGAAGACGTGTCCATCGGTACTGCATTGGTATCTCCGGAGTTGTTGCCTGCATTGTTTGTTTGCGTGCTTTCAGAATCCTCGTCGTCAGAGCCCTCTGAGCCGGTTATCTCGCGCTGATTCCGCCTGGTTCCACCGACTCGCGTAGCAACGCCTGCGTTTGAGGTCGGCCGACTTCACTATTAGAGATTTTAATCTTTAATATAATTGCTACTAACTATGATGCACTTATGCTTGAGAATATAGGAATGATGATATACTCTCCATGTCCTAGGTAGCTAAGTCTCTGTGTGTGTGTGGAGCTAATCTATGCCACTGTGCTATGTGGCAGGTGACACTGTAAGTATTGGAAACTTCTAATGCAAACACCGCCCTGCGCCGCTTTATTCCTCGAGTCACTCCCAATATACTCTCTACACCAACTACACCGTAATAATGTGCCAGCATGACCAGGTTGCCGACGACAGCAACCATGGCTCTCCCCAGCCCTCGGACGATTTTCCCTGGCATCTCGGCGCGTACGACGCACACTGCCACCCAACCGACACCATGGCTTCGATCGACAACCTCGCCCGCATGCGCACATCCGTCTTGACAATCATGGCCACGAGATCGCAGGACCAAGACCTCGTCGCCGAGGTGGCCGCCTCGCACGGCCTCGCCAACACCGCCACCACCAGTACGGACCTCCCAGACGCCACCGGCGCCAGCAAAGTCGTCCCGGCGTTTGCATGGCATCCCTGGTTCTCGCACCAGCTCTACGACGACTCTGACTCTGCCGCGGAGCCAACAACCTACCACCAGCCCGTCGACGGCGCATCTTCCCCGTCTGAAGCCAAGAGAGCTCACTACCGCGCCGTGCTGCAGCCGCCGCCCGACGACGCCTTTATTGACAGCCTCCCGGACCCCGTGCCCATCTCCGCCTTCATCGCCGCCACCGCCGCACGGCTCGAGGCGTATCCCCTCGCCCTCGTTGGCGAAGCGGGCCTCGACAAGGCCTTTCGTCTGCCCGAGCCGTGGTCAGAGGCCGACGACAACGACGTCGCTCTCCGCGACGACGACGCCGCCGCCGCCACCCCCGGCGGTCGCCAGGGTCGCCGCCTGAGCCCGCACCGCGTGCGCATGTCCCACCAGCAGGCCGTGCTCACCGCACAGCTCGCGCTCGCGGGTCGTCTCGGCCGGGCCGTCAGTCTTCACGGCGTCCAGGCGCACGGCGTATTATATGACACGGTTGCGCGGTGCTGGGCCGGCCGCGAGTTACCGTCGCGGCGCGAGAAGAAGCTTGTCGCGCCCGGTGCCGAAGACTTTTCCAGCAGCAGCAGCGAGGAAGAAGAAGAAGACGACGAATCGCTACCGCAGGGGATCAAGGCACTGAATCTCGGACACAAGCAGACGAAAAAGGAGACGGGCAAGCCATACCCGCCGCGCATATGCCTGCACTCCTTTTCAGGCAGCGCCAGCACGCTGGCGCAGTGGATGCGGCGCAACGTCCCTGCGGCCGTGTACGTGTCCTTTTCCGCGGCCATTAACCTGTCGACGGAGACGTCGTCGTCGTCGAGTCGCGGCAAGACGGACGAGGTGATTCGAGCGGTGCCCGACGACAGATTGCTGGTGGAAAGCGATTTGCACAAGGCGGGGGATGAAATGGACGGCATGCTCGAGGTCATGTATCGACACGTGTGCGAGGTCAAAGGCTGGGAGCTGGAGGATGGCGTGGCGAGGATACGCAAGAATTACGAGAGATTTATATTTGGTTGATGTGAAAAAAAAAAAAAAAAACGGGGATTTTGCATGACGCTGCTATATCAAATTGGCACAGAGGGCTCTCTTTGATTTAAACGACTTTTGCATTACGATTCATGATGATGATAATGACGATGCTATAACTACTATAATAAAATGACCCCCCCCCAAAGGGTTGTATAAAATGCCAAAAGAACAAAGAAAATAAAACAACAATCTAAAGTGGTATACCTTTGATTCATTCATTACAGCGAATGCTCCCTCTCATCCACACGCTCATACGCCGGCGGCGCCTCGTCCTGCCCCGCCGCCTCCACGGCGACCAAATCGCTCACAACCTCTGCCGCCGCTCGCAATTCCGAAAAAGTATCCGCCACCGTTCCTGTCGTGGTCGTGGTTGTCGTCATCGTCTCACTGCGTGCCGCCGCCGCCTTATCGTCGCTGTCGTCGTCACTATAACCAGGGTAGCTGGTCTCGTCGGCGGGGCCATCCACAAAGGCAAATGAGATGAGTGTCTTGGGCTCGTCAAAGTAGCGGGCGTTTTGATACAGGGGCAGATCGCTGGATGTGCTTGTTGAGCGGCTGTGGGTGAGGCGTCGCAGCAAGGCAGTGAAGCAAAAGACGGCGGTGCCAAAGACAAAGGCAGTCTCGGCGACTAGCAGCAGCATGCGTCGGCGAGTCTAGATTTGATCCAATCGTTAGTAAGATAAGCTCCTTTTTTCGTGTCTTCAACGAGCATGCCAACGTACAGAGTTGTATTCAGCCGCCATCATGTCCTCCTCGTAGGTGGAGTAGAAACCCTCCTCGGAGACCATCTCCATCCACTCCTCATTATCCATGCCAAAGTCGTCGTCAAAGTCGTTGTCCTCTTCCCACCATTGATGCTCATCCTCCGCCTCGTCCGAGGCGCAACCAAACACGGCGCGCCAGCCGCTCGCGCTCTTGCACACCCCGTCGTGGCTGTGTCTGAACGGGTAGGCCAGGGCCTTGAACGCGCAGCGCACGTCGCGACATTCGCTGAGCGGCGTGGGCGCGCGGTCCTCCTCAACTCTGATCCCCTGCTTCATCCCGTCTGCTGAAATGGCGGCCTTTTGATGGCGGATGAGTGCCGCGAGCTCGCGCGCTTGGCTGCGGAGGTCCATGAGCCGCGATACCTGCTCCTCAAAGGTGCCAACAACGACGCCGTCACCGGGAGGACCATCATCACCGTGGGAGTGCTCGTCGCCGCTCTGGTCCAGGGACTCGGTGACGGTCGTGTGCAGGTGCAGGTAGCGGACGCTGGCGACGCGCTCGACGCTGGCAATCTGCACGGGCGTTGTCTGGTAAAAGTGGGCGATCAAGGAGGCGTCATGGCCGTCGGCGTCGCTGACGGGGCTGCTGTTGACAGAGAGCACGTGAATGGTGAGTGCCTGCTTGAGCGACTCGCACGTAAAGGTCCAGTTGGCGGTGATGCTGAGATCCTGGTCGAGGGCCAGCGCGCCGTGGCCGAAGCCGTCGGCGTCCTGAGTAAGGCGCTGGCCGTTGACGCGGACGTTTGCCGGGGAGCAGGGCTCCTCGGCTTCGGCGAGATCAAGACGGAAAGGCTGATGAGGATGATTGTTAGGCTGATTGAGCAGTGTCGAGGGCGAGACTGTTACTCACGACAACTTGTGTTTCCGCATCCTCCACCGACACGTTCAATGTAATATATGCAGTAGGGACCGTTTCTATCCATGGTTAGATTTCTGTCCATACTCCAGCCCTTCATCAAGCTTTTGAAGAGAAAATAGACCTACCAGTGGCGGAAACCCTGCGGCCGGACACAGGCATGGACTCGCCAACGACAGACTTCACAAGCAGCAGAGCTGCTGCCTTGGTCCAGGCCCGCATTTTCTTTTTTTTCGACGAAGAGACGTAGAAAAAGGTGTGAAGTAGGCCGTCAGCCCGTACTGCGTCGTCTAGATGGAGTCGTTTGCGCAGGACACGTCAACTCTTCTTGGTGGCTTACTAGGCAGCTGCCAAACGGTTTTTCCTTGGCGCCACTTGTCGTCGGCTGATCTTGTTGTGTGATTGGGTAGAGCGAGTGCCGCGAGGAGAAAATGAAAAGAAGTAAAAAAAAAATGGATTTCCAGGTCCAAGACGGGAACAATCAATCAATCAATTAAAAAGCAAGGCTGTCGTCGAGGAAGAATTACACAGTGCCACTCGAGAAGTACCGTTTGTAAAAGAGGGAGTGAGGAAGGGTGAGCGGACGAGGCGGCACCTATACGCAGTCAAACACAAGGGAACAAACAGCCGACTTACACCGTTGACATATTACGTTAGTCGGTTAGAGGCCCCGTGGCCCTTGGGCGAATAGCAGTCCCAGCAGCAACTGGGTCTGGAAATGGGACTACTACAAGGCTGTGCCGGGGCCGAACCCATCGGCCTATGTCGTGTCGCTCAGGGTTTGGTTTTAAGAGACAGGGATGTCTCCATCAGGTGGTGCAAAAGTCCCTACAAATCAATCTCTCTCTGGACAGTTGGTCATGCTTGCTCCTTCTTTTTTTTTTTTTGTCTCCCCTTCCCTTGCCCCCAAAGTCATGACTTGTGGGCAGTCGCTGCGGTGCCATTAATTTGGTTGCATAACAGGACAACCCTCATACGCAAGAGATGGCTAGATTAAATCAGAGATAAAAGAAGTTGGGTCGGCCAACTCAATTTGGCTGCGGTGATTGAGCAGGAACAAAAGATACCGGAGACCAGTCCCGGAGACACGAAAATCACTAGTTGGGATTGATATCGAACTATTTAATCCACACATTTACATGGAGTGGTGACGCAAGTCGCCTTGCCCAAGACGGGCTGGATCGTCCCACTCCTACTCCTCCTCTGGGACCCCCCCCCCCCCCCCCCTCGTGGGGGACACACCAGACCGCGCTCCGAGTCAGAAGGCTCACTTTTGACCAGCAACAGCAGTGATCTCGAATCAGTATGGTTTCGGCACCGACATATCTGCAACATCTTGGTAGCTACGAAACTAAAGCGTTTTTATTTCCTCATTTTCAAACCTCGTTCTGGCAGGTGTTGAAGCTCATCGACAGTTTGTTTCGCCCCCTGCGAAAAAAAGAAGTCTGATCAACGTTTTTACTTTCCCTCTCAGGGCTGATCTTTCTGGCTGGCCGCGACGTTTCCTCGGGCACTCGGGTCCCGGGACGCGCCTCGTAAGGCGGCGCAGCAGCAGCAGCACAGCTATTTTAGCGACCCTACAGCGAAATTATCATTCCCTGTGCCTTTGCACCATTTGTATGTACCCCTTCCGGGCCCCTCTTTGCCCTGCTACTTCCCCCCACTCTTACGAGATTCCAAACAGATAATAGCCCGCCGCAGACACCCCGGTCGAGGTCCGTGTTCTCGGCATCTGCAAAAGAAAAAGCTTGTCCTGCAGTATTACCTACTTTAGTAAGTTAGCCCGTTGCCGCCATTCGTTGTTATTGTACTGGTGATTCTGGTAACTGCTGCTGCAATCGACAAGGCAGACGCGCGGCCACTTGTCTTGGCAGCCATTGATCTCCATGCTGTCCCATCCCTCCCCCCCCTTCCCCCCCCTATCGGTTATTGTTTGTGGATTGCTTTCTTATTACCAACTGATGCAAACCATTGATGCCGGAAATAAGAAAAAAAAGGCTGACGAGGCCTTTGAACGCTTCGGCGAGTAAGTTGACACTTGAACCCTGGCCAAAATGAAAAATAATAGGGTAATAGAAGCCCCATCTAGCATTGCCGCCCCTCCCCATGTCTTGAAATTACAGTACACAATCTGACTCTTCGCCCATCCCGGCTGTCAAGCCTCGTGTTCACTGTTTCACTGTTGGCCTAGGTGGCATAACGTCGGCTTCTCGACGGAATTAAAATGCGCCCATGAGATTGATTCTCTTTACCCCTTCTTGCTTGGACTGACATAGTAATATCTTTTGGCCCCGAAAATCGTCGCTTTAATCTCGCATCGGAGATCCCGCAGCATCCATTACATAATTACAGAGCGAGAGAAAACCTCGTTTCATGGTGCTATTTTCAGATGCTGTGCGCAACAACATGGAACTAGTTACTGGAGGTCTGGACAGGGCAATCTGCCCGCCCTGGTATACATACACCCACGTTGCACGACCACATCTCCTGCGAGCCGTGCAACCTTGAATGGTCTTTTCTCGCACCTAATTTAAGCAGCAAAGCACACGACCACCAGTCCACCAGCGCACCACCACGCCAACCCCGCACAGGGTTCGAGCTTCTCTCTCTATCTCTCTGTCTCTCTCTGCCTCGCGGCAATACCGTAGTAATAATAGCATACATATCCCGGTGTATTTGCCTTGTCGGTCGGGTTTCAGTTCATGCTTCCCAAACTCTACTTACTACCCATCTATTACTAAAACTTATTATTAGTCTGCGAAATCGGTTCAGCAACATGCTCCTTGGCGGCGGCCTCCCACGGTAAAGAGGAAAAAAAAAAGCAAATCTAAAAAGGTCGGCTAGCTATTGTGGCTGCTGCTTTGCTGCTTGTTCCACAGCCAAAACGTGCTCTGCTCATTCTCAGCCCCTTTGCATTACATACAGCCGTGCACTGGCATCCGCCCAAAAAGGACACAAGACTCGAGGCAGCCAAATAAAAAAAATATAATAATGATAAGATTGATTATGATAATCATAAATAATAACAACGACAATATTTGCATCATTAGCTAATTATTCTTCTTTTACCGCGCAGCCACACAATCCCCCCCCCTTGTTACCTAGCCACAGCTTTTTTCAAGGAGTGCCAAGCACCGCTGCGCAAGGGCTCGGCTGGCGGCCGATCAGGCGCTCAGCTGAAGAAGCTTATTTTTTTTTATTTTTTTTAACAAGTCATGAAGCCACATAATTGCGCTGCGCTGCGCGGTGAGCTAGAACAGCATGGGGCGCAGTCGGCCACGCCGTCCAACCCGCTGCCATGTGTTTACAGTTCCGGTTCATCTGCGCTGGCGCCTCCCACAGTTCTAGACCTCCGAGTGTTCAATGGTTTGTACCTATTACCGCCCACGTGCTTTCGACAAAGAGCACACATTCCACTGCATGAAATGGCTCAGCTGTGGCTGGCGCATCAACCCACTATGAAAAGTAAAAGGACCAAGATGAAGAAAAGAAAAAGTCAAAAGAAGAGGATTCGTCATGGAAACTAAGATTTCCATCGCTTGTTCATTGCAAGCGGGTAAAAGAATATTGGCTAAAATATGCAATTTGCCCAATGGCTTACACGCGATGCGTGCTGACAAGTGCCTACTGCACTCAACCCATCAACCCCATAACCCAAGCAACCTGTTAAACATAGCGCCGACGCTTCAAGTAGATGCAAAAAAAATGCGAGCCAAAACAAAGTGTACAAAAATAGATAAAAAAATGAATCGCTTTTCAAACGTCGAAATTTGTACAAAGCACCGCGTCCTCACTCGACCGTCAAGTAGGCGCTGAGAACCTCGATGCGCGTGTGGGCCACCTCTGAATCTTCAATCATGAGCTCCAAAATTTCAATCATGCGAGCTGGGCAATCGTTAGCACATCATCCTACACTAGTTTTTTGACATGTACGTACTGATATCGGCTCTGGCCCGTACAAAGAGCGGATCCCTCGCGAGCATCTCCTTGCCACCAGGCTCGCGGAGCGCCTCGCGCAGCACGTTGCCGATGCAAACAGCTTCGAGAAAGGCCCGGTGGTTAAAGACCCACCACACGCGCGCCTCGGATTCGAGCAGCGAAAAGAGCATAAAGAATGCGCTAATGGCATCGTGCGCCGCCTCGAGCGTGCCACGGATATTGACCGGAACGTCGGAGCTCTCTGAGGCATGCACCAACATGAGGTTGTGAAAGTAGTTGCTGGTAAGGAAGAGCGTCTGGCGCACGACGCGCTTGTTGGTCTGTGCCATGCCCGTCAGGCTGTCGGCATCCCAAGACCGGAACACGTCTGGAAATGATCGGTAAACTGCGCGAAAGTCGGCGACCAGCTTAGACTTGTTGCGACCCGTGCTGCATATCGGCAGGTCGAGAGAGCGCGGCGAGCAAATAGTTTCCTGAACAAGGTTGGCTAGTGTCCACGAGCCCCTAACGTAGGCGGTATCAGTCGGATCGCTGCTCGCAATGGAGCTTCCGTGGTCATTGAGGTCATCTACAGAAACATCGGTATGCGTGGCCGAAGGAGGCAGAGAAAGGAGCACAGTCAGGAAGGTGTCTTGAAGCAACACCGCCTGCCATACTTTGCGCCGCTGCTGCTTTTCGAACGGGCTTGCGTCAGGAGTCACTAAAGAAGAGGTTAGACTAGCAACACTGCCGTAGCGCATAGTGCATCTTACCAATGTTAGGATCGCGGTGCAGACCCATGGCGTAGGCTTGGCGGATAAGAATGCCTGCAAAGGCCCAACCGTCCGAGGCGTGATTGTCATTGATGAGAAAGTACGTCATCAGAACCATGGCCTGAATGGATCGCAGGGAAGCAATGCTGAGATACGAGGACATGCGCAGAGCCTGGTTGCTGGCCGAAGCATAAAACTCAGCCTGCTGTTTGCGCTCCTTGGCTGTCGTGGAAGTGACAAATTGAGTTCCCAAAGCAATCATGACAAAGATTTGCGCAATATAGGCCGCATCCATCTCTTGCTTTTGCTGGTCACTCATGCGCCAGAACTCCTCGTAGTCTGCGTAAAAAGTAAGGCGGTGGATCATTGGGTAGACAGGGTCGACACATTCGAAATAGCGGTTGATCAGACTGTCTGCTTGTGGCTTCTCGGGAAGCACCGAGATGACCTCCTTCAGGCCGCCTTCGCAAGTCCAGTAATTTGCGAACGGGTGCTCGGAGCCAATGCCAAAGACGTTGCTAGATGATGACTTGGAGTAGGGAACGTTGGACATGAGGCCGGTGGAAAGAGCCAGGGCACCGCGCGAAGGGCTGTCGCCCGTGGCAGCGTATCTATCTGCAATGTTGGGAATATTTGTTCTGCCTTCGACACCTGGCTTCTTTTTAGGTGCCTTGGTCATGCGTCGGCCAGTAGAGGCGGATCGAGTGGTTTCCCTACGCCAGGTTAGAGACAGCCGGCACAGGCGCATAAGACATTCAACATACTCTAGTAAGTTGGCAACATGAGCATATCTGCATTCAGTTTGTCTCTTGATGCCTTGCTGTGGGTTAGTTTCGTGGCAAGGCAAACATAATTTCGGTTCACCACTTACAAGCTAGACAGTGAGGACGACCACGGTCACACTGACATGACAATTAGCGTGGGATCGCGATAGGGATTGAAGCGCACATAATTACCTTGGTCTTTCGTTCTACGCATTCGTGGCAAGAGAGCGTGGGCTTGTTGCGCTTCTGCTTCTTCTTCGGAGGGCCATCGCCGGTAAAGTTTTCAGTCTCGTCGTGAAATTCCCTCCTGTCATCATGGTAGTCTCTCCTCTCATCAGAGTAATCACGCCTGTCGTGGGGCGACTGCATGGGAGATGGTGCATGCCCATGATAAGAAGCACTGTGGTGATGTAACGAGAGGTGGCTAATACCAGGCGGTGATGCGGTAGAATGGGCGTTGTTGCCGCTGGCCAGCCTGTCGTGGCCGGGACTGCGCAAAATAGGCGCAGGCGGCGGTGGGGGAGGATGCTGGATACGCGCATGGCGGTGATCTGGGGAACCGAGATAAGACAGCGGCGCCAAACGACCTGCCTGCTGAGCAATGGCAATGGGCGGCGGTAAATGACGGGGAGGAGCGTTCATGACAGGCGTAAATAGGTGCGATGAAGCCGCGTTTGGGGATGGACAAGAGAGGTCTGATGAGCTGGGTTGCACGGTCGCGAGACAGCCCACCTCTTGGGGGCCAAAGGCGGAAGAGAGCCGGACTATCGAGTTGGGCAAAAAAATTTGTCAAAGAAAGTACCGTTTGACGGGAGACAAGCAGGAGAGGATAATGGAAGAAAAAAAAAAGGGTGCGGGTGATGGTAGAAGGGGGTTGGCTGGTGGTTGAGGTGAAGAGAGTCGCGGCAGAGTGTAGAGTAATCTGCGGGTGGTGGCTGCGCGAGGCCGTTGAGGAATCTGGAGACGTTTTCTCTTCCTACCTGGCTCTGTGGCGCCACCCCGGTTGTTGGTATACCAGGGGCCACAAAAAAGAAGACTGGTAAAGGAAAGCAGGGCGAGCAGAAGAAGAGAGGAGGGAAAGGGGAGGACGGGGACGAGGATGGGGACGAGGATGGGGACGAGGACGACGAGGACGACGAGGTAGTGGTGGGAAGAGAGACCGGAAATAAAAAGGGCTTGGAGGGTTACGCGCGATGGGTGGAAAGGAACGAGTAATATTAGCATCGAGAGGAGGTGGGAATAATTTAGATGGGGGAAGAAGCGGATGGGAATAAGCAGAGGGTAGAGGATGGAGGAAGACTTGCAGGCATAGGAGGCGTGCAAGCGTGCAAAGCGTGGGAAGCATGCGAGAGGCAAAGAGGCAAATAGGCACGCACCAGAGGGCAGGGTACTGGTAAAAAAAGGGTCTTTTTTTTGGTTTGGAGGCTGAAGTTGATGGAACGAGGCCGGTAGTGGTGGGCTGCAGGCTGCAGGTGGTGGTGACTACTGGTGAGTACCTAGGTAGTGAGTAAAGTGAGTTAGTGAGTGGTGGAGTGCGTAAGTAAAAAGGTAGGAGACTATTTCCGCCCGTTTTCGACTAGAATGCGGCGGTGCAGATGATGGATACCGCGGGAAAGATGCATGCATACTGGAAACTAAAGTATGGCGGTGATGCAGTGCAGTCAGTGATCAGTGATGGCACATCTTGTGCGGAGCCAAATGGATCATGGAGGCAATGGAGGCGATGGAGGCAAAATGGAGCCCTAGACACACCAAGAGAGAGCCCAAAAAAGCTTGGCAATGTTCTTGTCTTGTTTGGCCGCCACCTAGCCGCCTGATAGGCTGAACGGCGAGTCTCATGCAGGCCAGTGCAGACAGATGCAGGCAAATGCAGGCAAAATGCAGGCAAAAAAGCCAGCCTAGTTAGACAAGGGTCCGGGAAATGGGCGAGGCCTTTTCTGTCGTCTTGTCCGTGACTAGCGTTGAGAGAATCTGATGACGCCTTGCTTGTTTCCTTGGCTTGGCTGCTTGCGCAGGCCTGCTCACTCTACGAGGCCTGGGCTAGTATTGATAGGTACCTACCTAGGTCCTAGTAATTATTAGTAGGTACCTACCTACCTGGTAATCTTTATAATTCACAGAACAACTGGCCAACAGATAAACTCGTCAACAGACGACTAACTGGTCAAGAACGACTGCGTACTCTGGAACAGCCCAGTCAGCCACACCATCTCACCCCGCCTCGTCATTCCCGCTCGTTTGCAAACAACCACAAATTCACAATCACCTTGTTCCTTTATCTCCTCATTCTTCGAAAGTCAGAACATAACAACTAGTCACAATCTTTTCCCCCCTCCCGCTTTCCTCATCTCCCCCTCCCTCCTCCTGCCTCCTCCCGCCCCGGCTACTTCCACCCATCGCCGCCTCAGCTGCTTTCGGTTAAGATGGGCGGCGATAATAACCACGGTCTAGAACCTCAGCCCGGGAGAAAAAAAAAAAGGCAAAACAAAAAATTAAAAATTAAAAGAGGCCAATACTTGCTACCGCGTCGCCAGCCCCCTGCGCCTCCGTCGGTCATGTACCGCATCGTCCCGGCTGTACAGACAGACACGCGGACGATGGGCTCTTTGCCCACTCCAGATGCGACTCCTACGATCCACGCTCACCCCTCCCTCCCTCCCTCCCTCCCTCCGTCTCTTGTCCCTCTTGTCCACCCAGCCAGCCCGCCCACCCGCCTCGCATCAGCAAAAAGCTTGAACAACAGCGTCCGGCATGATTTGGTCATCCCGCGATAGCCGAGACCAGGCGTTGCGGCCGGCCGACACTACTTTCCTCGATGGGTTACTTTTCAGCTCACCAAGGCACCTCATAAATCGACCAGACACCTAATCGAAGTCATCGACTCACATTAACCACACACCGACCACACACCGATCACTTATACCACTACTCAGGACAAACAATGTCGTACCATGCTGCATAAACGTCCATCTCTTCCCAAGGCTGCCAGGCAACCAGGCAATGCCAACCCTGTCACTTGCATCCAGTCGAAACGTTATAGACTTTGGATTCCCGCTTGCCGCCCACCGCGGACCCTCCCCGCCTTGCTCTGCCCTATCCTATCGACTTGCACCGCGACAACCGACTCGTGCCCAACTCCGCACCTGCAGTCGGTACATCGCCGTCGCGCACCCGCCCTAGACCCGGTGTAATATTTCCTGCCAACTGCCAATGCCAACCTCGCAGCGCCAACCAAACATTGATTCGTACATGTTTCATGTTTCTGTTTTCCAAGTCTGTTTTCGCAAAGAGCTCAAGTTTTTCATGACAAGTTGTAAAACTCGAGATGCAAAGCAATGATTAAGCCTGTCACACTATGAGCCACTACTACCAGCCATTATTATCACCAAATAGCCCCATCGAAAAGTACCTACCTAGGTACGCAATGTACGTTACTCCCACTGCCAACGCTTTTCCATGACGCCGTCACCTGAGCTCCACCATCAAGCCTTTGCCGCTGCTGCGCTATTCCCGTACTTTTTAAACTCACCTCGTCCGCTCATCGTCTTTTTCCCCCATGGCAATCCCTGCACAACGTACACAGCAAATTGTCCGCCATTTCCAACCATCCACCATGGGCCGCTTATCCGTCTCGCTCGCCCCATGGCGCGCCACCCTCGTATCACACCTTGAAGCCATGGATTCTCCTACCTTTGTTCTCAGCTCTCTTCATCGCCAACACGGCTCGGCCACCACACCCTCAGCGCAAAGGACCCCAGATGCAGCAACCTTTTCGCCCAGAGCCCGCACCGTTGTCTACCGCGGCATGTGGGCGGGCCTCAGCTTGAATTCGCGCAATCCTGCGCCACGAAACCCTAATGTCTATCAGACAGATCTACTTACCATCACTACGGATGTCCGCATGGACAAGGTGTCGGAAATGTTTCACGAGACTTTCACCATATCCACCAACGCACCCCAAACTTTGCAATCGTCCCCAGGAGGATTTGTCGAGGCCGTCATCTGGGCAGCGCATGCACAAACTCAATGGCGCATCCGTGGCCGCGTGTACATGATTGGGCCCGATATTGACTCGGACGCTGCACAGCCTGTACGACAAGCTTTGAGCGCGCATATGCGTCGGCAACATGCCGGGAATACAGAGATGGATGCTAAAGCAGATGGCTGGCAATGGGCCAAGGAGCTCACAGCGCACTTTGGAAACATCAGTCCCGTTATGCGAGGAAGCTTCCGCAACCCACCGCCTGGCACCCCTATATCACAGGCACCAGGCCCTGGGCTCGGCCTTGGCCAGAAGGTGGACGACTTGCACGACGAAATTGCGCGCAAAAATTTTAGGGTACTTGCCATCGCCCCAGAGCAAGTAGATCAAGTCGACCTATCTGACCCAGAACGTGGCAGACGGTGGAGGCATGACCTGATACTCAGTGGCGACGAGGGGACTTGGAAGACGACGGAGCTTTGGCCGTAGAGTGGACAATGTTGCACCATGACTTGTGCAGGACTCTGAGCACATACCGATAAGTGTATGGATGCGTAACCTTGCCATTCGACAATATTACATGTACATAGTGACCAGGATAGAACTGTACGGTTATCTGGCAGCCAACTAGTTGGACCTAGCCCTATTGGACAAAGCCGCCAAGTCTGTGTGCCAAGAGGATTGCTTGCATGTCCTTGTGGCTTTGATGAATGACTTGGCATATGCTTGACATGGGGGCCTGTTCAGCTAGACGGCGGGCTTGCATATCCCCCATCCATGACCCGCGCATGCAGGCAGACGTTGCGGTCGGAGCCTACTCTCCATGCTACACGGTGCCGTTTCATGCAGCGCGCGCAGAGGTATGATTCCACAGGACCCGCGTCCAGGTTACACAACGATCTCTGCGCGAGTATGCAGAGCAGCTGAACGAAGTAGGGATCAAAAAGGTCCTGTATATCGCGTCGAGCACAGTGGCCGAGTCTCGGCGCGGGTGGGATGGGAGCGCGCGCAGCTTTGTCACTTTGCTATAGGGAAAAAGTTTTAATAAAATATGCTTGGGAGGGGCATGTTGTAATGCATTCAGCTTGGAGGAGCTGCTGGAAAATCGCACATTACTAGAGCGTGTTATAGGCACAGAAGGAGTTCATGAATCGAGATTGCTATACGAGCGGAATAGAGTATGTGACGAGAATTGCCCTTCTGCCCCGGGCATAACGTGCCAGCCTGTCAAGTAGTTTATTAACTGGGCCTGATTCGTTTCATCAGGCGAGTTTAACAGCTTTTGGTGGCCGCCGGTGATGCCGCGGACACATGATCGACGACCATGGAAACAAGCAGGCTGGATTTGCCTCACCTGGTACGGATCAATATCTAGAACTGGCCAAGGCGGATATGCGTGCTATCATCGGCTACGCCCAAAAAAGGCTTAATATGGCCTCTGTCGTATAATATATACTGGTCAGACGAATTATTAAAATCGGTGCCCGCTGCATGGCGCAGCCCGACTCGTCGCAGCTGGCGCAACGGGGGCTCCATAGCTCAACTTGGTCATTATTTGCGGTCTGATATCAACGAAACCCCCGTCTAAGCCCGCACCGCCAAGCTAAGCTAACAGCCCTTTTTTTCTGGCGCGGCACCAGCACATCTTACGTGATGTGGATGAGGAAGTGGGAAGAAATAAGATACGCACTGGGGGAAAAAAAAAGGAGGACGTCGACGTTCTGGCGTGAGATGGACAAGCCAGGTGGGGGGGCGAGGGAAAAGAGTCAGGACTTGGCGATCGGCCACGCGTTTTTAATGGTACAGAGATCGGGCTCTCGCCAACGAGGGCAGGCACAAACAGGCAGGCAGGCAAGCACCTGCCTGCCCACTTGTCTCTGCCAAAATGGACTCCCCCCCCCCCCGGTCGGGAATGCAGGTTTTCTCATTTTGAAAAGAATACGATGTAGTGGAGATGGCAGTTGTTGACTTGCCGAGCATGGGAAAGACGGGCGCGGCAACGTTGGGATTCTCGCTGGGGCCCGACAATGCTGCTTTCTTCGTGTCGCTCTGGCGGGTAAAGGTTATGGCCCATGGGACAAGATGTAAATTTGTTGGGCGGGAAAGTGAGACTTGGGCGTTTGATATCGCTAGAAATTGGGCAGTGTTGAAACCGGCAGGAGATTTGAGAGAGTCCTGAAGAAGAAACCAGCGAGCCGAAGCGGATAAATGGTCAAGATATTTTCCGTCCCACTTCACACAAGGGCGGCAGTATCTATAATAATAACTTAATCCGAAAGACGTCGGTATCAACGTGCTACGATTTTTGGCGGCTGCCGGCCCATTTAGAACCACTCTCTTTTCACGGCTGCCTCGAGGGAATGGTAAAGCTGGGCATAGGCAATGACTGGAACCGCCGGCGCGGTTGCCAATTGTTGGGGGGTGCTGCAAAAAGGCCAATTCAAGGCGACTTGCTTGGCTACACATTCCAAAAGCCTGGACCAAGTGAAAGTGACGTGTTGACTGGATGATTAGATGGTTGGCATCCCCTGGCAGAGCAACGACGACTAACTAGGAATCTGACACTTTTTCCTAGCCTGTATTATTATTATCAAAGAGACCCCTGAAGTTTATTGAACTGCCGAAAAAGTGGATTCGGACGACATGAACTATCTGTTTGAAGACAGATTATTAGACAAGTATGTAGAAGAGGGTTTGGGGGCTGAAGTCTAGATACATAGTACCTAGACAAGACGGAGGTGTGTGGAGCTAGGCAAAGCCAAGTACGGGAATGAAATGGCAAGACTGCCATTGGGCCTGGAGGCAGGGTGATGCCGAGCTGTCAACACGTCACCTTGTAATCTGTAGGCTTGTTGCTGTTAGCGCCACATGCCGAAGCGTCAGAACTCAAGGTGGCAATTATTGATACGTGGTGGTGTTGAGCTGCTTCGACACACCGCAAGTTTCTGTCCGAGGCTTCAGCCGCCTGGTGGTTTCCCGCATTACAGCGGTTATGCTCGATCGAGATGGATTCCGGCAGCTTTCCTCTCCTACAAATATTCCGTGTCGTCTCTGGACGTAAGCAGAGAATTTCTGGACATTCGTTCTAGCGCATTGTCTATGCATGGCAACTTATGGTCTGGCAAATGAAAAGAGAATGGGAAATCAAAAAGCAAAGGGTCAATTGTTTTTGGTCAAAAGGGCGTTGGGGCGCTAGCGGATAGCGGACAGCGGTCGCATCCGCTGAGAATTCGGCTGATTCCCGCTCCATATCCACTGAAACCCGCCTCAGCCGGTCAACTGTCGGGACATCATTTTCAGCGCTAGTTGCGCTAGTTGATACTGAGAGAGGTAAATAGTCTGGGGTCATAATGCAACCATCATTCATGTATTAGCCACAGCGTAGCGATTAAGTTTCTAGGTATTTTCATCCGTTATTTCCCACCTCATTCCCTCTTGTTTGAAGACGAATGTATAATGATTTAAACTATAGTTGCTAGTCTTTTGCGTTGGCTGGCTCATTCTCGTCATCCATCGCTCCTCTCGTCCAATCTTGTCGCTCCGCTCCGCTCGAAAAAAAAAACTCAAACCGCTTGGCGGCGCCCAATCTCCTCGCCAGTATTTTTCAAAAAAGACATCACTTCAACGGCCGCATTGCGGCCCGTCATCATTGTCTGCCTCTCCCAACAACGGTAGAGCTGGCCTTTTTGATGCCCTCCCCTATAAGCCTTTCATCATTTCTATCTGGGCAGGCCGCTCAACCCGCTGCCTCGGTGCACGCCTCCGCTTCTCCCGCGCTGTAGGCCGCCATCCGACACCACGGCAGGCCGGCCCTAAGATTACACCACAAGGGACGCAACAAAAGTTCTCGCAGCTCATCCGACGATTGGACTTCCATCGCTCGATCATACCGGACTTTTACCCTCAAACTGCCACGCGTGGGTGTTGTATCTTGCCCCCAAGCCAGAGGGTCCGAAGCTCGTCGGGACAACCTCACATCCTCACACAATGACCATTGCCGCGTTGCGAACGCTGGTCGCCCAGGTCCCCAGCTGGCAGGACCGTCTCGGAAAGCTGGTGGCCGACATTGACGCCCGACAAACCGAACTATCCAAGGCCGAAAAGTCCACCGTGCAAGACTCTACCACGCCGACGCCGGACCTCGATACACACGCTTCGTCTAGCCACTCGATACCCGGACTGCAGACTGACAATATGAACATTGACTCTGCCACTTCGGTCGCCAGCCTCCAGAAACCGACACAATCCGTTGCCAATGGCCCGACAGCCAAGACAAAACGGCCCGATCCCGTCTACTTTGACGGCAATATGCAAAAGTTCTTCGAGGAGCTGGTCCACTTCATCGCCGTCAGCCGGAACATGATGCGCAAGGCCAAGATGGCTGCCCGCATCGCCCAAATCAAGAAAATGGCCGAGGTGCAAGTTGGAGATGACACTGGCGACGACACGCCTCAACGACCTACGCTACACTACGTCAGCGCGCGGGGGCTCGACTCGCTCGCTTCCGCGACTCCCAACGGCGGCACGTCGACGGGACGCGAGCCCGACATTTTCGACGCCCTCGACAAGAACCTCGACACCCTGCAGTCCACCAGCGAGCTGGCCGCCTTTCAGTTTCTGCGAGAAGCTTCCAATAACAAGCACATGAAGACGATTAATAGGATTCTTGGCGACGTGTTGGAGGCGGCCACCGCGGAGCTGGCGCGTCTGGCACGCGACGAGCCCGCCTTGATTCGGGATGCCGATGCCGCCGCTGCCCGCACCAAACGACCGCTGAGCATGCGCAAGGAGCTGCCCGCCGGGTCCAGGCCGGCCGAGGCGCCCAACAAGCGGCAGAACCTGGGTCATTTCAATCCGTCGACGAGCCTGCCGTCGATTGGACACATGGAGGTTGACTTTGCGGCTCTGCGAAATGACGAGGCCATCGCGCCGCAAGTCATTCACATGCCGACAAATGTGCACGTCTAGTAATATTGTGCTTTGTTGGAATGCAATGCATATTTTCTTGTTAATCAGCGAGTTTTGTGTACAAGCCAAAAAAGATACCACGGTGGCGTTCTCTTTTTTACCATTTCGCCCGATAACAGAGGCAAAGCGATGACCTGCCCCTCACGATCCTTATTTCTTATGACCTCACGACGTATGATTATCGTTATGCTGCAAAGCACCATTCGTACATTCAATAGAGCAACCCTTTGAATATACACATGACGAGTCTATCCAAAGAACATGTTTCGCATCTTTGCTTGTGAATAGAATCCAGATATATGGACCTTGTAGATCGGGTTCACTGCGCCTGTTGGTGGCTAGTGAGTGCACACTGCGGATACAGCTCGACGACCCCACACAAGCAGGTGGCGTGGCGCGTGAACCTACCGAATGACATGCCGCAGCTCTCGTCGAAGTTATCGCTTCACAGCACCTTTAACGCGGCACGATTTGCTTCTGCCTCATCTGCCGATCCCAGCCTACAAACAGGCGACGGCGAACATGACGTGATAGAATCTCCCTGCATCCACGACCAGAAGCTGCTTGTCCTCTTCTTCGCTTTTCCAAGCCGCCCCGACAACCGGCCGCCATGGGCCAGGGCTTCTCGCTGGCGACGCCCTCGGCGGGCTCTGCCGGCATCGACGTTCCCCAGCTGCAAGATCTTCAATACGAGCGGAGCATTGGTGATGCACGGTTCATGAAGAGTATCCGAGCCCGCGACGAGAACACGGTCGTGCTCGTCAAGGTGCTCGTCAAGCCGTTTGCCGACGTCAAGCTCGACCAGTACAAGAGACAAATTCTAGGTATGCATTGGCATTCCTTCACCGAGAGCGTATCAGAACGGAGCTGACTTTTTCTTTTGTAATTGCCGTGTAGAACAGCGAAAAGCCCTCGCCGCCGTCCCCAACGCCCTCGGCTTCCAGCGTGCCATCGAGACGGAGACCAACGGATACCTCGTCCGCCAGTTCATGTACAGCTCGCTCTACGACCGCCTCAGCAATCGCCCGTTCCTAGAGGACATTGAGAAGAAGTGGCTGGCGTTTCAGCTTCTCTGCGCACTGCGCGACTGCCACGCACGCGATATTTACCACGGCGACATCAAGGCCCAAAACGTGCTGGTCACGTCATGGAACTGGCTCTACCTGACGGACTTTTCGTCGGCGTACAAGCCCGTCATGCTGCCTGACGACAACCCGGGTGACTTCTCATATTTCTTTGATACGTCGGGCCGGCGAACCTGCTACATTGCGCCCGAGCGATTCTACGCTGCTGGAGCGGCCCCGCCAGAGACGGCCAAGATGACGTGGGCCATGGACGTTTTCAGCGCCGGCTGCGTCGTGGCGCAAATGTTTCTCGAGTCGGAGATTTTCAGCCTCGCGCAGCTGTACAAGTACAGACGCGGCGAGTACGACCCCGTCATCACCCATCTCAGCGTCATCTCGGACAAGGATGTGCGGGACATGATTGCAAACATGATTCACCTGGACCCGGAGAAGCGCTACTCGGCAGACCAGTGCCTGGAGCTTTGGAAGGGGAAAGTCTTTCCGCATTACTTTTACAACTTTTTGCATCAGTACATGGAGCTCGTTACGGATCCGTCCTCGGGCAACAGCCCCATGTCTGGGGCGCAAAAGAATGAAGGCGAATCTGACGACCGCATCGATCGCGTCTACTATGACTTTGACAAAATTTCCTACTTTCTCGGGTACCAGTCCGAAAAGAGAACACAGAACGACGAGCCTCGACCGCAGCCCAAGCTGGGGCTGTCACACTTTCCAGTACAGCTTAGCATTCCGAATAATGAACATGCAGTCTCTGCCGACCTGGAACCACCAGAAGATGACGGAACACTGATATTCCTGACCTTGGTAGTTTCTGCCATGAGGACAACAGCCAGGGCTTCATCAAGAATTCGAGCCTGCGACATTCTCCTAGCCTTTGCCGAGAGATTGACAGACGAAGCAAAGCTAGATCGGGTCCTGCCCTATTTAATGGCGCTTCTGAAAAGAGATGAGACGGATATTGTGGTGGTCTCCGTCATACGCACTATCACGCAGCTTTTGCAGATGGTACACATGGTCACGCCGATTAACTCGCATGTCATCGCAGACTATGTACTTCCTCGCATGGAAACGGCACTTGGCTCAAAGGCTAATGTTGCAAGCCCCTTGGTGCGCGCTACATTTGCGTCGTGCTTGGGCAGTCTCGCCTCGAGTGCTCAGAGATATCTAGAGCTAGCCTCCAGTATACGGCCGGATGGCTCCATGTCCATTGCAGACCCCGAGGTCGAGGCCGGTGCAGAGGCAGACACCAATTTCGAAAGCATATTCGACAATGCTGGAAGGCAACTCTTTGAAAAGATTGAGGGTTTTACCAAGCAGCTCGTCGAAGATCCTGATGTATATGTGCGACGGGCACTTCTTTCATCGGTACCGGAGCTGTGCATGTTTTTCAAGGAGCAGTCAAATGATGTGTTGCTGGCGCATTTGAATACCTACCTCAATGACCGAGACTGGTCTTTGAAATGTGCCTTCTTCGATACGGTCGTTGGCATCGCTGCTTTTATCGGAAGCGTGAGCTTGGAGGAATTTATGCTGCCCCTGATGGTTCAAGCGCTGGCCGATCCCGAGGAATTTGTTGTGCAAGCTGCCATTCATTCCTTGGCGCAGCTTGCTGGCCTCGGCCTACTGTCTCAAGCAAAGCTCTGGGAGCTGCTGGACCTGATTGGGCGTTTCACCATGCACCCCAACATATGGATTCGCGAGTCTGCCGCTGAATTTATTTCCATGTCGGCAAGTTTTCTCGAGCCAGCCGACGTGCACTGCTTCTTGCTGCCGTTGGTCAAGCCATACTTGAAGATTGCCCATCTTCCCGACTATAATGAACTCAGCGTTCTTGATGCCCTGAAATCTCCGCTCACGCGACCCGTGTTTGATCAAGCCATAGCGTGGGCTACTCAGACCGACCGTGGGGTCTTCTGGAAGTCGTTACAGTCCGCTCGATCCTTGGCTTTTGGATCCTCTTCCACATTGGCTGCGCGAACCAAAGAATTGATTTCGCCCGCCGCGAGCAAGTCAAACCGCAATGACGAAGATGACCAATGGCTAGAGAAGCTACGAAAGTTGGGGATGAAGCCAGAAGATGAGATGAAGCTGGTTGCTTTGCGAGAGTTTATCTGGCGTCTCAGTACCATGCGAAGCCGAGACTCTTCTCCAGCAGAGCCAAGTATTTCTGTGGGCGTGATTTCTTTGAAGGACCTGGGCGTCACGCCACAGACAGTCTTTTTCAATGACACACCACTCAAGGATCCTTCAATTACTCCGGATTTGGAGCCGCCGTCGGCGCAATACACAATCGCAGATGCGCTGTTGGACGCCTCGATGACTATTGATGATACTGTCACGAAAAGAAGAAAGGCCGCCAATGTGCACAAGAATCGAGTTCAAAGCGTGGGTCCCCATGATGGCCGTATTCTGTCACCCAGCGGAAGTGGTCGCGCCAGCTCTCGCGACTCCCACATACTGTCAAATGGCTCCCGAGATGACGCGTCTGTCAACGAAGGGCCCTATGCGCTGAGACGTGCAATGCGTCACCAAACTAGTGCTCTGAGCCTTCTCGACCGCAGAGACGGAGGCAAGTCGATACCCGAGACTGGGACCAGTGACGCGAATGCTTTTGGGGAGATGGAGGGTCCGTTTACGCAAATGGTTCGCGCGCAGCCACCGGCCTCGGGGAAGAGCGCGGAAGTGCAGGTGGCGAAGCAACCAAAACACAGCTACGCAGGCAATGATCCAAGTATCCAGTTCATGCTTGACAATATGTATGTCGACAATTTCCCTCGCGATGTGCTCGAATTTGGGCCCATGGTGGAGCCGATATCCAGGAGAAAGAACAGAGCTGTTCGCACACCAAACACGGAAGAGCGCTGGAAACCGCAGGGACACTTGGTGGCCACTTTCGGCGAGCACAGGGGCTCCGTCAATCGCGTCGCCGTCTCTCCAGACCACATGTTTTTCGTGACGGGTGGCGATGACGGCACCGTCAAGGTCTGGGACACTGCGCGGCTGGAGCGCAACATTACGCATCGATCACGACAAACGCACAAGCATGCCGACGGGGCACGTGTGATTGCGCTGTGCTTTATTGAGAACTCGCACTGCTTTGTAAGCTGTGCCAGTGACGGCAGCGTCGAAGTCGTCAAAGTCGATACCGTCTTGGCCAGTGGCGTCGTCAAGTATGGCAAGCTGCGGATTCTGCGCGAGTATCGCCTGCCAGAAGGAGAATATGCCGTCTGGTGCGAGCACTTCCGGCAAGAGACTAGCTCTATTCTCATCTTGGCCACAAACAAGTCGAGAATTCTCGGCATTGACTTGCGAACCATGGCGTTGCTTTATATCCTGGAGAATCCAGTTCACCATGGCGCGCCGACCTGCTTCTGCGTTGACAGGAAGCGACACTGGCTCTGTGTCGGTACGACGCACGGCATTATTGACCTCTGGGACCTGCGCTTCAAGACCCGGCTCAAGGCCATGGGGGTCCCTGGAAAGAGCGCCATCTACCGCGTCGTCCTCCATCCGTCCAAAGGCCGCGGCAAGTGGGTGTGCGTCTCTGGCGGCGCCGAGCACGGCGAAATCACGACGTGGGATCTGGAAAAGTCGACGTGCCGCGAAATTTACCGAACCGGCACCGTCAAAGATGGCCCCAAGGAATACGCCGTGTGGGACGTGGACAGGGAAAAGCCCGAGGGCGTCCTGGCGCGCTTCGCGACGACGCTCGACGTGGCTGGCTCTGCGCATGCGGACCGCGGGGTGCGCGCCATTGCAACCGGGATCTCCACGGGCGAGGACTCGCGCGACATTCGCCACGCGTTTCTGATAAGCGGCGGCTCGGACAGGAAGATGCGATTTTGGGACATTGCGCGAACGGAAAACTCGTGCGTGTTTAGCGGGCTGCAGCCGGATGAGGCGCAGCCGACGTATTCGGCGCCGAGTTTGACAACTTCGACGACGACGGTCAACACGGAGCGCTTTGCGAAGCACAATGGGAGTAGCGCGGCAGCAGGGACGGGAGCGAGCGGGAGGGCCAAGACGTCGTCGGGTGCGGCGGCAAATGGCCGGCCGGCGCGGTCGACGGTGATTTCGCTACAGCAGCAACAGCTTTTGCAGTCGCATCTGGACTCGGTTCAGGATGTGGCGTTGCTAGAGTATCCTTATACGATGAGTGTGTCTGTTGATAGATCGGGAATGGTTTTGGTGTTTCAGTAGATGAAGAGGATAGGCGCGTAAGTGGCTGTTGTATGAAAGCACTCTAAATAGAATATTAATTACGTAAGGATTTGATGTGGTCAAGACTTGATTGAGTAGTCTGTTTGCGTGAGTGTGCCATCGGTCTTGGGCCGGTGTAGTACCACGACACCATCTTTGTACACTCGTAATAGAAGGCTCAAACTTGCAGAGTGGTTACTGATGCGACGTCTGTTGTAGAAGCTCATGTGTTGCTTGGCTGTGCTCGAGCATATTCATATTCAAAACTCTTTCTCAATGGCCACTTGCTGGAACCGTCTCTGCCGTCGACGCTTCCTTCATTGAGCTTTTGGGGGCCGCGAGAAGTAGAAGCTGCGGCCCGCCCGTACCAAATGTCCATGGCCCGCGAGCAGCGTCAACGACAACTTTGTCCTACTGATAAATCACAACCTTGTGGGGCAGCAACGTGAAAGACGATGACGACAAGGCACCGACCGCCAAGATTTTTTTTTTTTTTAAAAAAAAGTTATAGTTACTCGTCATTTGCGAGGTGCTCATTGGTTGCCGTGGAACTACTGGGCGACAAACGGCCATTCAGAAACTAGGACAAGAAACGTTTTGACGACACTGAAAGAAGACCCGATGCACAAACCACACTAGCTTGCGACTATGTAAGCTTTTTCTTAGGCAGTAAAAGACAAAAGACAAAGGCCCTTGTCTTCTTGCGGGTGCGGTGGCTTTGCCTGATTACTGATAATGAGTTACTTGAGCCTAGAAGGGGCTGGCGCGGCGTTGGCACCAAAACGTTGCATTTCACTTGATTACACCAGACAATCTCACGCTAAAGAATAAAGCAACTTTCCACAGATGCTCATTGTGAATTCAAAGCATATCAGTGGACTTTCTTCTTCACCTTTTCGTTGCTTCAACAAGTGGAGTGAGTTGTCGTCTTTATTTTAACAATGGTCGCAGTGGGCAATCATTCAAGAACGAGGCACAAACGTCGGAGGGCGCCGTTCCAACTTACACGCCCCCTCCCCCCCCTGCATGAGACATATTCTTCACAAGGTGTAAAACATGGCGTCTAGCTCAGGGGTGCCATTGTTTTGCCATGCGACTCGAATCAAATGGTATATTCTAGTGTAATTATGGGTAGTAGAAAGGAACGGCCTACATGATCATGACATTTAGAAGCCGCCAGAGCCGGCCATGACTGCTGCAGGCGGTGGTCTCGGAGCTGACATATCCATCCCTCCTGCATGGCCTCGGTGATATGATCTCTCCTGTCTAATCAGAGAATCATGGCTCGCCGTGGGACTGGGTCCCCGTACATTCCCCAACGAATGCGACGAATATCGATTCATCCTGCGCATGGATTCTCTGCGTGGACGCGGGTCCAAATCATTGAGCCATTCGTCGCTATCAGTCTTGCGCGGCTGTTGCTGCTGCTGCTGCTGCTGCTGCTGCGACTTTGCGTGCTCCACGTCCTCCCAGGTCGCGCCCGTGGTGACGCCGTGGCCGCCCCGAGACGTGGTGCCGCTGCTGTGATATCCCGGACGAAACTTTGTCTTTTTGGCGCCGCTATCGCGAAGAAACGAGCCCAAGGCCACAATGTTGGCCACAACCGTGGCGGCCAGAATCTCAACAGACGCCCACATGGAGCGGAATATCTGGTCGCCCTTGAGCTTGATGATTTGGGGCACCCGATACAACGTAATACCGACTGTCAAGAAGCCAAAGCAAAAAAGCATGACGAGAAGCACCTTGCGCTTAGTGGGAATGCGCGTAGAAAGGATAAGAGGCACCGGAAAGACGATGAGGATAATGTCGAGCACGGCGCTGGCCGCCCCCATGGTGATGAGCTGCACGAAGCCTTGTCGGCACTGACCGCCCGGATCGGGCGTTAGCTGCCAGGATTTGGCAATTGGGTGACACACGGCGAGATTGGTAATGAGGACGGCGATGAAAGACACGCCAAGGGCATATCGTAGAAACATGGTGAGCCGTAGGTAAATCTTCTTCATGGATGCGCCTGCCAGCCGAGTCAGAAACTCGAGTGTCGTGAGCTTGAGCGTCCATAATCTAGACGAGGTTGTTAGCGGCGGACAAATTGCGCTCAATCGCGAGCCACCAGAAAAAGCTTACGTGGCGGCATAAAATACTCTGCCGGCAAGGACGACACGGCTGCCTGTGACTCGATGCGAGAGTTGTGCGTCTGAGAGGGTGACGCCATCGAGGTCGACGTTGTTGGCGCCCCATAGCAGCACGACGTGGGCGCAGGCGATGCGCAGGAAGAGCGGCACAAGGGCAAGTGCGACAATTTTGTCTTCGCGAAACAGCTTCTCGACGCGGATATACCGTCCCGCCAGTCTCAACAGAATGATGCATGTACAAAACAGCGTAATCCACCATGATACCAGCAAGGTCGGTTTGGCCTCGCTAAAGGGCCGCAGAGGCGGCGGGTCAGAGTAGAGCATTATTGTGTGATGAGAGTCGCACCCGGGATTAGGTCGGAAAAAAGAAGAAGAAGAGGGAAAAGATCAAGGCATTCTTCAGAGGTCAAGACCCTGTGCATATGGTAGGAGTCGGCTCATCTCATGCGGTGGGACGACGGAGCAAGAATGAAAGACTCAGGGAACGCCAATAGAAGCGAGATGTAGATGCGCATGTGTTGTGGAAAAGGACAAGATGCTTGTTGGGGACATCCAAAAGCACTTTTCGGAAATCCAAGCAACGAAAGAAATACATGTGCACCCCCCGGAGTCGTCAACACCACACCAAAGGTACCAAGCCATGCAGGCCCATTATTAGCCAAGTCCATGCAGGCCCATTATTAGCCAAGTCCATCCAGCTCGCTCGCCCGCTTGGCAGAAGCTGCAAGAGGGGACAGCGACAGCAGTCCGAATTGGGTGCTGAAGGGGGCGGGGGGGGGAGGCGGCGGATAATATTGGCGAGTACCCATCCGTACTCGAACACAAGAAGCAAGGCCGGGAGGGGAGCTCCCCGCCCTCTTCTTCAGCAACAACAGCGGTGGCAACGTGGTTTTGGCAGGGTTCATGACAAGAGGCAGGCAGGCAGGCTCGCAGCCCCATGGGCTCGTGATGAATCTAGCTAGCTCAAGTCAAGTCGCAAAGCCTTGCCTGCAGCAAGTGGCGTCTTTGGCGGCCGCTTGTTGGTTGGGGTCGCATCCAGCGGCCCCCCTCCTCCTCCCCGAGGCCGAATTCGTTGGTGGCTTGCCAACGCTCGGAAATTTGGTTCGGATGTGTGTGTGTGTGTGTGTGTGTGTATCTGCTTGCTGCGTCTTGCATCATTCGAAAGACCAGCCAAGTTGGGTGTGACGGCGATGCAGGGCAGACCAAAAGGTTGGCCGACGACATCTCTCAGCTCACGTTGTGAGGGGGAAGGGGGGGGTTGTCTTTTCACGCCTCCGTCGCATAACGAAACCCCCCCCCCCCCCTTTGTCGTCTCGTGGCTTTTTTTTTTGTGCGTAAGCTGGAAATTTGCCATAGCTGTATCAAGCTGAAGAACCTGAACATGGTCCTGCGTTTCAATGCTCTGCCGCAGGAAACAGAAGAAGAAGAAGAAGAAGGGTGCTTACGCGAGAAATCAAACGGCAGGATGGATACACAAACGATCTGCGTGACTCGCGCGGATGGTGGATTTTGTGGAGGCGGGGCGAGGATTCAAGAAATTAGGTATGGACTGACTGATAAATAGTTTGGCGCCAGGCACCGCAACTGTTAATAAAGAGCTCCAATCGACTGTGGGACCTGCTGATCGCCTTCGTCTCTTGTTTCAGCGACCGTTGACCCCTGAAATTGGAGACTAATAGGAACGATATCACAGAGTGGTACCTTTTCCTTTTATGACCATCTCTTTTCAGTCTAATGCCGCTCTCAGTATTAAAATGTATCAAATGTATCAAATGTATCAAATGTATCGCGTTGCTGCCTCTTGTCTTTTTGCCCGAAAAGACGCCCGCTTAAAACAAATAATCCATAAATTCTATCGACACCGCTAATTCTATCTTCATCGCTTCTTCGTGCCTTCACCCAGTCTCCCACATGTCTAGTCGCTTGCACGCAGTCATTTTGTCTACCTTTACCTCTCTACCCACCAACAAAAAAAAAAAATCAACAAACAAAAAAGAAAAGAAAACTTTTTCGAGCCCGATAGCACGGCAGGTTCGAGACAATGTTGCAGTCTTTCAACCCAAGTCTAAAGTACCCTGCAAGAATCACCAAGCTGATAAGACATCATTTTTAGAGCTACTGCGGTGCATCTTGCTTTGATGTAGGTGTTTCACCGCCGTTCCTGACTTCAGCTTCGCTAAAGGGAGCGGCCACGTCTGTCATGTCCAGGACAACGGGTTCCTTGGGCGTCGTTGCCTTCATTTCGAGAGGGGCATCATCGGCAAAGAGTTTGTCGTTTTCTTCAAAGTCGAATGCCTCTGACAGATTCACCGCCAAAAACGTCTTTGGCAATTTGACCCTGCGTCACGCCATTAGTACTGAACCTTGGTGCTATTTTCTGAATGCTTACTGAGTAAATTTGGCCCGCAAAGTCTTAATCACTTGCAGCCAGTCTTGATGAGCCGTTAGACTACGCCTTGGCGCGCACCCAATGCAGTGTCGGCTATCAAGCTGCACGTGTAGAGGATCAAACACATGGCATCCAGGGCTGATGGTGATACGAATGCTGTATGTGAATGCGGGCTCGTCGTCCGCTACACTTCCAGCAGGTGGCGTCACCTCCGACTCGTACAACTCAAAGCAAATCTGCGAGAGATAATCTAGCTCAGGGATAGTACTGCGCTTAATCTTCGTCTCAATCCCGCCTTCGATGATGCAGTTAAGAAGCGTGTAGATGTGAGATTCCTTGGTGAAGTAGAAAAAGGACTTGGCGTCGTTAGAAGCCTGCATCTCTTCCAAATCATGGACAATCTCTTTCAAAAGCGGCAGCGATGTCAAAAGACCAATCTCGAGCTTCTCGCTGTCGGAAATGCCATATTCCTGCGGGCAAATAAAATCAAAGAGAATTTTCGCAAGTCTATAAAGTTCCTGGAGGGGCTCATGCCGAGGATCAGACTTTGTTGCCGCCTGGTTGGTGCCCTTGTACAAGCGAAAGTACTGCTCGGGTTGCGCTTCATCATTTGATCCCCTAACGCTGTTGATGAACGAACGTCTGCGAAACAGCTTGCGAACAGAGCGATTGCTCTGATCAGACTTGTCAGAGTTGTCAGAATTGGCGCCCTTGGCATCTTCCGAGGCCTTGCTGTCCTTGCTGTCCTTGCTTTCCTTGCTGTCCTTGCTTTCCTTGCCGTCCTCGCCATCTTTGGAACGCTCCTTGGTGCCGTATTCTTCCTCCAACATGCCCTTGGGAGGCGTGAATACCCATTCAAGAAACTGCCTATTATGCAAGGCATCAAACTTCATCGTATCGTAAAGCTCGGATATCTTGCTCGGGTCTACCTTTTCACCGTCACAAAATTCGGAAAAGAGCTTCTCCCAGCGCTCACGGAAAAGCTCCGCATCCTCGCCCGAGCACCATCTGGACTGGATGCTAGTTACAGCATTCGCGTGCGAAAGCGCCGAAGAAATAGATGCGCTAGAGCTTTCGCCATTGAGTTTTTCAGTGCTAGGATTCGAAATGGCACCGAGAGAAGTGGCTGCACCGCTGTAGAGTTTGCCATAATTGTACTGCATCACTCGTCGATGGAAGTTCATGAGCTGCACCACTCGTGTCTGCACCTCGGAAGGTTCTGGCATATTTTCAGGCCAGGCAAACTGCTCGGGACGTTCATTGCCCTTGCGCAGCAATCCCTTGAGCTTCTTCTTCACCTTGTCGGTTTCGTCCTTGGCGGCATTCGAGTCATCCAATAGGTCTTTGCGAACAGTGATGAAATCCTCGGGCATTTCTTTTTGCGCAAGGAAAGATGCCGCCCAGATCTGGGCACTCGCCGTCACACGTCTCTCTGAGCTGCTGAAGACGTGCACCTCATCCAAAATATCTCTATTCATGAGCATGAGATCGTTGCGCATATTTTCACCCAGCTCTTGCGCTTGGTATCGAGCTGAATGGGTAGGCTCGCCGCCCCATTTGATAACGAGTTGCAGCTTGTCAAGCACTAGGCTTTCCTCGGCAGCCGTGAACTTGGACATGGTTACACCGGAGAGCGAGTCGTGTCTGCGTGGCGATACGCGGTGGGTTCCGTTCTCGGCCACGTGGTCAGAATCACCCTGAGCTGCAGATTCTTCCTCTTCGTTGACATTGGGGAGGCTCATGGCAGATTTATCAGTCTTCTTTTTACGGAACATGGGCTTGATCTGAACCTTTGTTCCAGCCCAGCTGCCTTTCTTGACAAGTACGTTTCGCAAAGACTTGAGCTTTCCGCGATCCTCGACACCTTGCTCAAACGCAATGTCGACAGCTTGCATGACGCTAGCCAATGCAGCTTCACCAATGAGTAAAACTTCCTCTTGGTGTCCTTTTAAGAGAGCAATAAATGGCTCTGTGTGGAATGTAAACTTGTACTTTTGTTTCGGGGTTCTGTCGGCATGTCGAATCACCGAAACCATGCCCTTTAACTTCCATGAGTGTTTTGGGGGAGGAACGGCAGGAGGATTCTCGTCGATGGGAACTTGGTGACCGGAGGTGTTGGCTGTCGTTGTAGACTTGACGGACCCGGGTGCCGAAGAAGCGGCGGCCGCTGGAACCGGAAGAGTCGGATCTGACGCAGGAGGTGGAAGGTGCAAACTTGTTATGGTGCTCTGAAGTGCCGAAGTCAGTGCACTGTCGGATATCGGAAGCGATGTAGCGAATGTTGAGTGTGGTGCAGTTGTAACGGCTGATTCTGGTTCGCCAGTGGGAGCGGGCGAGGCTGTGGTAGCTTGCGATGTATTGGCAGACTGCAACTCTTTTTCCTTGATCGATGCCGTGGTCTTTGACATGGAATCAACATCTGAAACGGTTGGCGACGGAAGAGGAGGCGTTAGAGACAGTCGTCGGAGTTTCTCCTTGATAAACATATCCTTCAAGATACTGGCACAATGCTCATAGTAGTCTTCATTGTCTTTCACAAAACTCCAACCATTGACATCAATGACATAGCTTTTGCCCGCAGCCCGAAGGAGATCAAACCCACAAACACGCTGACCAAATGCAGTCGAGATCTTGCCTGCCACGTCTCTTTCTTCGGTGCTCAAGGCAGTGACATATCTCAACTCCTTGCCGTGGGTGTTGCGTCGAACGATACCGTCAACGACAGGCGACTTTCGAGTCTCAGCATGACAGAAGGTCGGGCCAACGGTGTATGCTTTAACGTCTTCAGCGTTGTCAACTTGCATAAAGCTTTCATAAACGTAGCTGTTTTCCGGTTCAGTGATACAGCGAGGCGTATCGAGGTCGGCAACAAAATCGGAGCTCTTGTTGCCAATTTTGCGAAACAATTTCCTTGCACCACCGCCGGCGCTCTTTGGAAAGTAAATAATGACATTGTGATCCTCTGCGCTGGTAGGTTTTTCGACGAATGGTTTCCGCAAGACCACGCCATCAACACTAAGCGCGTCACCATTATCAACAAGCTCGACCAGTTTCGGAGTCGCTGTCTTGGTCGGATCAACGGGTTCAAGAGAAACCCCAGAGACTTCTTTGATATACTTTGCAACCTCGGCTGTGAGCAGACTTGGACCACCGTCGCGGCTAACTTCGAGACGCTTTGGCGTGCGGACATGGATTTTGTCAAGTAAACGCAGGCAAATACGCCTGTCCCACAGAATCTGCTGCATTGGTACGTCATTGACGCAAAACGGCTTCCGAGCCTTGACGTAGGCAATAGCTTTTTCAAGTGGAAAGCCATCGGAATAAAACGATATCAAGTAATCGCTATGAAATATTAGTTCACCCTTGTCTGAGATGTAGAGGCTGTACATTCAGCCGGTGCGCGGCGAGTAGCTAGGCCGGAACGGCTGACCGAGCTGAGCGGCACTGGGTCGCATAGACTTACCAAATTGGCCAATTTTCAACCTCTGCCGTGTTTGTTAGTATAAAAGGCTACTGTGCGCCCCGGTATGCTTGGAACTGACCTTCATCAAGAATAACTTTGTCTCCGAATACCACCACATCGAATTCTCGATTAGCAATGATGCGATTTAAGATATTGCGGCTCGGCTTGCTGCGCGCCTTAATGTCGAGGGCGCAGATGCCAATGACACCCCACTGCGCGGGTTTGGCTAGAAAACGCGTTGGCGAAAAATTACTGGACGGGTTCGCTTGTACTGACCTTCTTCTCTGTAGTGATGGTTACCCCTGTCACTGCTAGGGCTATGGCTGCTGTTGGCAGTACTGCCGCTGAAGCGTCGCTTTACCCTGCTGCGGGAGCGGTCTGGCTGCGTACGCATTGTCTCGGCCCGCTGAGGGCGTCGCATCATGTCCAGCGGCTGCGAGTGAGGGTCTCGGGGTGTCAGCTGAGGCCCGGCAGGACCAGTGGCTTGTGAATTGGAGGACGTAGTAACGGTGACATTGGAGACACCGCTTTCTGACTGGCCGGAGCCGGAGCCCTTGACGGACGACATGAGACTGGCCGAAGCGGAGCGTGCAGTGGCTCTCTTGTCTATGCCTTGGGAACAAGAATTTATGATACCTCTGGCAGAAGCAAGCGAATATATGGAATTATTTGAAAGGCGACGAGAGTCAGACTGGGACCGAGGAGGCCTCTGAGGAGTGACGAGAGTAGCGCTGGAGCGGGCTGGGTCGTCGATGGTGGCGAGACGGGTTCGCTGGGCATCCGAATCGTGGTGGAATTTAGGGGCAGGGCTGTCGTCTGTGGAAGTGGCAGAAGTGGTGGATTGGCGACGAGAATGTGCCAGAAGCGCTCGTGTGCTCGTTAGCTGGATTGAGCCGTGCGCGGTTGTGGGCAGGCTGGCTCTCGCGGGGTGGATGTCGGAAGTGCCTGGCTCTGCATGCCGGCTCCTGGTATTAGTGACGGAGCCAATAACAGCCGGGATAGAAAGGATGCGGGCGTGAGCACGAGTGGAAGGCTTCTTGGGGTCGGTTGAAGTCAAGGGTACGGACGAGTCGGCGTTGTCCTTGTTGACGGAGATGGAGGAGGAAATAGTCGTCGAGCATGGCAGAAGCTTGGCCCCGTTTTCGGACCCCGTGGTGGTAAAATTCAGAGGCTCCATGGCGAAGCGATCCGGTTTTGGAGGTCACGCTAACAAGGCCGAAATCTGGAGCCGCCACACTGACTGGCCAAACCAGCCGCAGCCAGAACCTACCTAGGTAATCGCTGGCCTTGGGCCAACGTCGAAAGAAGCTGCTGGCGAGTATGCTTCTGGACTTGTGACATGTGCAGATCGCAGGGCAGAGGACAGTCACCAGTATGGTTTAGCTCGCTCCCACGTTGTCGAACGGCGAGCAGGCCCTGTTCGTTCTGCAGTAACTAGTTGATGTCCGGTAATCGACGTGTTTCTGGGCAGGCCAGACTGATTAGGTGTCGGAAAGTGCCACCTGCAGCCTCAGATGGAGCCGCAGCCCAGCGCCATTCATCAGCCCTTGTTGGAGATCGACTTTGCGTGATGTGCGATGGGCTCGTGGGTGCAGCACTACCTGCGGGGAAGCTTGGGCAGAAATGGGGACGACGGCGCTATTATAGGGTCCATGCCAGTATTGTTGTAGGTCAGCGCCTAATGAGACACGATCGGAGTCGAGGGAGCCTGAGGCAGTCCTCGTATGCAGTATCGCCAATAGCATGCATGCATCGTGGTGGTCGTTTGGTTGCTAGCATTGCCGTGAATGTGCAGGGCAACAACAGACTGGTAATCAGCTGGCAGTTGGCCGCCAGTTAGTGGTGGGCAACTGGCAATGCGTACCATAAACTGCCAGCCAAATTAAATAAAGTAGCCCCGTACAGGCCGTGATGCTGTCAATGACCCAATATCGAATTTCGTTCTAGTATACACATATCTGTCGGTTCTACCTTGAGATTGACCAGTCACTGCGTTTAGCCGTGTTCATCGAGTGCCTGTACCTAGGTAGGCTGAATAGCTCTCACTCACCACCCGCATCCGTATCAGTGGAACCAAGGCGGTCTAGGTGGGGCAGGTCCGGCAGAAAATGGCAATTCTCAACACCGCCAAAATTTTCTAGATAATGTTTCTGGCGGCAAAACCAGGCTCGACCAGGCACGACTTTTCAGATATACAGTTTCTACGGCACCATGACGCAACCTCATGCAGATGGGCCGCTGGCAAAGCGCCAGAGAGTCGCTGCTCCCACGTCTGGCACCAAAGCACAAGCGAATGCTTCGCGCATATTTGCCCCGTTCCGAGTACGCATCTTTCTTTACCACACTGCTTTAATATCTTGCTAATTCCTATTTCGCCGCAGACTGTCGGCTTGGTTTCGCCGACTAGTGTGCCATTTACCTCTATCCCTCTCGGCAAAACAACATTTCAGATAACAACCTCGGTCGGCAAAGCCTTACAAACCTATGACCTGAAGCGTGGTCTCAATTTGGTCTTCGTCACCCGACCCGAAACTCCCGCCGTTATTACCGCGACTTTTGCTTGGAAAGAAAAAGTCTTTGCTGCATGGGGTGGAGCAGACGGTAATCAAACTCAGGGCATCTGGGTCTTTCAAAGAGGCAAAAAGATTGATGAGCTTACCCTCCCAGACGACCTTGACGAGCCGATTCAGCAGATTCTGGTTTTTGGAACGTGGCTTGTTGCCTGTGCCTCGAAGAGGATCGAGGTTTTCAAATCGGCAACTCTCGAACACTATACAACCATCCACACTATGGCGGCCGCAAACGACGACAACGAAATTACTGGTGGCGTGACCATGATGCCTACTTTCTTGAACAAGATCTTTGTTGGTCGCAAGGACGGCTGGGTCGAAATCTGGAATGTGAGCACCGGAAAGCTCATTTACACCATTCTACCGCAATTTTCCGAGGCTGGCTCTGTTACTTGTCTCGAGCCTAGTCCAGCGCTTTCTCTTCTCGCCATTGCTTACTCATCTGGCTTCTTGGTGGTGACCAATGTGCTTACGGACCAGCCGCTGCTGCAATTAGAAGCTGGAAGCACCGATGCTCCCATCACATGCATATCGTTCCGTGCCGATGGCGTGGGCGCCGGTACGGATGGGCGCAAAGATGGTGTTATGGCGACCGCAACCACAGCTACAGGCGACGTCACATTTTGGGATCTCAATGGCGGTGGCCGAGTCATGAGCGTCCTGCGAAGCGCGCATAACCCTCCCACAAGTGACGGGTCTGCCGTAAGGGGAGGCATCAGCAAAGTCGAATTTCTCCCTGGCCAGCCACTTATTCTCACCAGCGGTCGGGACAACGCTCTAAAATCTTGGATTTTTGATGCCAGTCCATTCTCGCCTGTTCCCCGAGTCTTACATTCGCGCAGTGGTCATTCTGGGCCTGTAAATTGTCTGACCTTTTTGCCATCTGATTTCGATGGCGCTGAAGCGGGAAACAAATGGTTGATCAGCGGTGGCCGCGATAGGAGCCTTTGGGGCTGGAGTTTGCGCCGCGATGGTCAGAGTGCAGAGCTCAGCCAAGGCAATATTCGTAAACAGGCGAAAAAGGTTGGCATCCTTGCCACTAATGCTACTGCGCACGGCATGACTACGACACTCGAAGATCTCAAGGCACCCGAGATTACGTGCATCGCCACCTCCATCAACCGTGACGGAGGAATCGGCGCTCTGCCTGGCAAACAACCAATCTGGCAAAAGGGCGCTGCGCAAAAGAAGAAGGTGGACGCCGAAATCAGTGGTATGACTGGTTGGGAAAGTGTCGTCACAGCACACAAGGGAGACGCTTATGCCAGGACTTGGTTCTGGGGTCGCCGTCGAGCCGGACGCTGGGCTCTTCCTACCGGAGATGGATCCAATGTTTCAACGGTTACCATCAGTCCTTGCGGCACATTCGCTGTCGTTGGATCGGAGAATGGTGGGATGGACATGTACAATCTGCAGTCCGGCACTCATCGCCAGCGCTATCCTTCCAAACTGACTCCCGCACAGGCTCGTCAAGTCAAGGCTCAACAATTACGACAGGGCGATGAATCTGTATTATCACACACAAACAGCGGCCAGAAATTTCTACCTGGTTCCGGAAAACACACAAAGCCCATTACCGGCCTGGTGGTCGACTCGATGAACAAATATGTGATATCCTGTGGAATGGACGGCAAGATCAAATTTTGGGATTTTCTTACTGGAACACTTTTGGACCAGCTCGACTGGGCACCAATGACCTTCCCGACACGCTGCCGTTACCACGCCGGCAGTAACCTTCTTGTGTTCTCATGCGACGATAATTCTATCCGCGTGGTCGATATCGAAACAAAGCGGACCATTAGAGAGTTCTGGGGCCCCCAAGATACCATCAATGATATATGCTTTTCGACTGATGGAAGATGGGTCATTGCAGCCTCGAAAGATTGCCTTGTTCGGGTTTGGGATCTTCCAACAAGTCATTTGATTGACGCGATACGTCTGACTAAGCCGTGCAATGCTATTGCCATGTCAGCCACGGGCGAATACTTGGCAGCATGCGTTGAAAATGAACCAGGTGTCACATTATGGACCAACAAGGCACTCTTCAAGCATGTTGCAACGCGGCAAATATCCGAAAAAGAGATTACCGTTTTGCGCGGACCTACTGTGTCTGGCGAGGGCAACGAAGGAATTCTTGAGGGCGCTTTTGAAGATGAAGAAGAGGATACCGATGCCGACCTGGTGGCTCCTACAGTCGATCAGCTGAGCTCCGAGATGACAACACTCAGCCTTGTGCCGAGGAGTAGATGGCAAACACTCCTGCATCTGGATTTGATCAAAGAGCGGAACAAGCCGAAGGAAGCACCAAAGGCGCCAGAAAAGGCGCCTTTCTTCTTGCCATCTGCTGGCACTAAAAAGGCGCTTGCAGAGAACACAGATGGAAACGATGACGGCTCAGGCTCTCGAATTACGAAGCTCGAACAGGCTCGACTCGAGGAAGTGTTTAGTTCGAAGCTTAGGGTAGGAGCAGACAGCGGCAACTGTAAGTATTACTTTGTGCAACTCAATTTGTCTATAATACTGACGATGCTTCAGATGAGGAGTTTATTGATCACCTGAAGGGACTGTCGCCCTCAAGCGCCGACCTGGAGCTGCGATCATTGTCATTTGGCAGCGGAGGCGATGACACTAATGAACTCTTGCACTTTATCCGCGCCTTGACCTACAGACTCAAGGCGAGACGCGACTACGAGCTTAACCAAGCTTGGATGACTGTATTTTTACGACTGCATTTTGATCTTGTTCTGGGTAGTGCGTCTTTGTTGGCAGCTCTGCAAGCGTGGAAGACGCAGCAAGAGCAGGAGGGTACCCGCTTGAATGAATTGGTTGGATATTGTGGTGGTGTTGTGACTTTTCTTCGCAGCCCGAGAACATAGGCGGGCTATATATAAGCATGTACTTTGCAAGCATGTACTTTGCATATACAAAATATCACATTATGCACTATTACTGGCATAATCAACATGACCAACATTCTGAAAAAGGTTGCTCTTGCAACGAAAAGAGTGTCTACAAGTGCCATGTTTCTTCCGAATCGCTGCTGACAGGTGACTCACTCCCAGGACACATTCACTCCCGGGACACATTCACTCCCGGGATGAACTTACTCCCATGACACATTCATTTATTCACTCCAGGACTGCATTCACTCCCAGGGCGCGATCATTCCCAAGACGGCTCTTGTCTCAATCCCAGGATCCTGGATTTCCATAAGCCAGTGTCGCTTGTCAGCACGAGGAGCGCGGGCTGGGTGTAGGAACAGTAACCTCCTACCTTGAGGACTCGCCAGTGTTCGTTCATCTTTTGACGACTGTCCACGATACTGTTTCACGTTGCACGACGCGCTCTACATGGTCTGAAAGCTGCTCAACCAGGACTAAGAAGAACACAGGTCGAAGATTTAGCATCTCTCTTCGGGCGCGCGCAGCTTGATCTTTTTTGCCCGTCTTGCCAGACTATCGTTCTACAAATCTTGGCCTATCAACAACGGACTGCCGAGTTGAAAAAGCTACGAAGAGACCCGACGTGGGGCCTCAATTGTGTCATAAGTCAGGAAAGATGATGAGAACATGTAAGACTCGGTCATTACTCAGTCATATATTTCTCGCGTGTATACTAGGAATTGGGTGTTTCGGCTGGTCGTCGTGAAGAGGCTCTACATTTTCGGCAAGTTGAGCCTGCAGTTTCGCCGGGGCTTTTTAGAAAGTATATCAGTTATTACTCTCTTTACCCCAGCAATGCCAGCGACGCAGCATTTCACTAGCTCGCAGAGCTAGATAAGAATAAAAAAACTCCATTGCAGTTACCTGGCCCCTCATTTCAATATTCCTTGCCTTTCTGTGCCGGTGCTATGGCGGTGTTTCGCGATGCCGCAATCAGCAACTTTCACAGATAGCCGTTTGCACCTCACCTAGCCGTTTGCACCTCACCTTGCCCTGACCTCGTAGGCATGCGCTGCCTTGAGCATTGAAACTATACCCTCAGGCATCATTGTAGGGCTATTCTTCCAAATTCGAAGCCCTAATAGCCCACGACCACGTAATTCGACTAACTGATGGCCCGCCACGAGCTGTGAGCACACTCGCACACAACACAAACAAAAACATCGAGAGATTATCGCCATCACCACCACCACCACCGAAAAAAAAAGTCCGTTAATTATCAAAAGTCATAACTATCGGACTAGATTCTAACCATAACTTGCAGCATGTCTGACCAAATCGAGGCTGTTGCCACCGCCTTCGCCGCCGTCACCACCGACGATGCCCCTGCCCCTGCCCCTGCCCCTGCCGCCGAGGAGGATATATTCCGCCGTCCGCAAGCCTTGCCGACTAACAGTCCAGTCGACCTCTCCTACCGTGACGGTTGGGAAGACGACGAGGAGGATCCGAAAGGCGTCATCGACAGAAACAACCGTGGCTGGCATGCTGTCGAGGACTATTGGAAAGAAAGAGGCTACCCGTGCCTAAAGATCGTCGAAGATGAATTCGGAAACCATCAATTTGAACCCGTGTTGTGTCTACCGCCATCGGCAAAGAACTGTCCCGCAACAGCAGCTGAGGCAGAGACCGAGTTCCTGGTTATGGAGAAGGTCATTGGACCGGCTATGAAAGATACAGGTGGGCCAGCAGACGCCCTCGTAAAACATCATTTGGCCGGGAAAGATCCTGCTGCGATTAAGCGCTACACCATCACTGTCCCAAGAGACAAAGTGGAGGAGCATCTGGAGGCTGGTTGGAAGTTGAAGTTTGGTGTACCATGTGTCTACGCCGGGAACGATAAATATCGCGATGACAGAGCACGGCCGGAGGTGAAGCCGAAGGATTCGGTGGCTCGCAAGACGAAACTGAGCAAGTGAACTTCAGTGTGGGAAACCACCAATCCAAACAAACCTGATTTAGTATATGCAGGGGGAAACCCCTGACATAATCATTTTCTCTCATAATAGGCTCCGGTCTTGTCTCTCTGGTTGGCTTTAGCCTCACTACTCTCTGGTTGGCTCTGGCCTCACTACTCTCTGGTTGGCTTTAGCCTCACTACTCTCTGGTTGGCTCTGGCCTCACTACTCTCTGGTTGGCTCTGGCCTCACTACTCACTGGTTGGCTCTTTTGCCCGGCTACGGCCAAAAACCGCGGATGGCCTAGCCGAGCCAGCAGGCAACGTGTTGCCGGGGGTTAGAATCCCTCTCCGTTCAGGCTATTTCCGCTTTGCATGTCAACGAAGTTCTAATGTTTTTGATATCTAAGAACTAATTAACTTAGCCTTACTTATATGCAGCATGTCTGACCAAATCGAGGCTGTTGCCACCGCCTTCGCCGCCGTCACCACCGACGATGCTTCTGCCCCTGCCCCTGCCGCCGCCAATATATTTTCCTCCGAGTTCAAGCCTTCTCGTTTTGCAGTCGCGCGTGCCAGTTGAGAGTCATGGTTGCTTCCAATACGCCTCGGTGAGCCCTTCATCTTTCTGTCTAACTTCCCTGACTAGCGACTAGCTAAAAGCACGCCAATCTAGCGCGGGTACTAGGTGTTGTGCGTTTGTTTTGTATGCCTGTCAGGTAACTCGCTCCCCTCTGTCCGATGAAATACATCTCAGCCCTGTAGGTACGTCGCCCCCCCTGTCGGTTCTAGCCTGGCATACAAAACTTAGCCATCTGACTCAGGATCGGCCAACTGTGGGGAGTTTGGAAACAGCAGATCGTTCATTGCGTCCCTGGTTGGTAATATTGTGCTGGGATAGGCAGAACAGACTTCGAGAGATTGGTTGGCTGCAAGCCCCGTATTTTGTAACTAGAAAGTGCGACATATACATATATACGTTGGCCTTTTACTGCGCTCAGACGGAGACCCTAAGTTTCACCCCTTGGTTTTGAGAGCTGTGCCATGCTTGTTGTTGGCTTAGCAATAGTCTTCCAGAACTCTATCGCGGCAGAGTTCTTTCGCCACGAGTTAAGCTGTAATTGAAGGCTGCTCCATGTCATGTGAGTGCTGAGTCTCAACAACTTCCCGAAATTCTCCTGCAGGGGAAATCCGCTGTATTGTTGCGTGGCAGCCACGATCGTCGGCATGAGCGTCACCAGCTGTCGAGTGTCGAAATACACTTCTGCTGGTGTGTGGTGCTGTTCGGTCTTTCCCAGGTATTCTAGGCTGCCTCGAGCCGCTTGAGCACCTTGTCTACCACGGCATCGAAACCTTAGTGCGGTTGCCGGCCTCGGTCACTGAGAGCTGTAGTTTAGACATAAGTTCGCGCAGGTCCAAGCCTTTGGTCTGTCCCACGTTGTCCCTGATGTCGTCCCAAACGTTATAAATCCTTCTGAAGCGGCCGTCCAGAGTTTCCGTTTAAAGATAGCCTTTTCCCGCCCCGCCCCTCCAGTACCCAGTATGGTATGGCGTAAGTACCTATGATTGAGGCTACAAACTTTTGTCTCCACACTGTATTTACCACACGCAGCGCACCTACAGCTACCTTACCTAGGTAGGTAGGTAGGTAGTCTCGCGGGGCTACAGCCTTTTCCTCGTCTGGAAATTTTCTTAGCGCGAATCAAGGCCACTTCCAACCTTCATCAACCATATCCAGCGAAAATGGGCAAGTTTAGAGTGAGCAACCTTGCCAAGCACATCTCAATTGGTACGAGGCTAACAGTCTGCGATTTTACTTAGGGAAAGAATCGTCGCGGCGGCGGTGGTGGTCGCGGTGGCCAGGGCGGCGGCAACACCTGGCGTGACTACCCTCCGCTGAAGAAGGAAAACGACAAGCTCGAAAACTTTTACAATACGCTGCTGCAGCTCCCTGAAGAGGAGAAGCAGCAGTTTTGGGATGCTCTCAAGCGCGAACTTCCCAACAGTTTCCGCTTCTGCGGCTCCAAGGGGTATGTATTCGCAGGCACGCGCACCAAGTTTTGCGCCTGGCTGTAAAGGCTGTCGCATTTTACCTCACTGACCACCGACCCATTAGACACGCTCTGGCCGTCAAGAGACTTTTGCGAACGAGATATATCCCTCAAATCACCAACATTGAGCATCAGGATGGTCGAACTGCCGAGCCGCCCATGCCTGTTCCCTGGTACCCCGACGAGCTCGCCTGGTGGATGACTACGCCCAAGAATGTCGTTCGCAAGTTCCCCCCCTTTGCCGCGTTTCAAAAATTTCTCGTTTCCGAGACCAGCGTCGGAAATATCAGCCGTCAAGAGGTCGTCTCCATGATTCCCCCAATGCTCATGGACCTCAAGCCCGGCATGACGGTTCTCGACATGTGCGCTGCGCCTGGGAGCAAGTCGGCTCAGCTGCTAGAGATGATTCACGTCGGCGAAGAATCTCGCGTGCGCAAGGTTCTGCGCCAGTTTGCGCAAGAAGACGGCCTCGTTCTGGGCGACGAGACCAAGGAGGAGGTCGAGGCCGATCTTGACGCCGACCCTTCTGACCAGGGCCGCGCCACCGGTCTGCTGATTGCCAACGATGCCGACTACAAGCGTGGCCACATGCTTGTCCACCAGCTCAAGCGCCTTTCTTCGCCCAATCTCCTAGTCACGAATCACGATGCCACCCAGTTCCCTTCAATCAAGCTACCTCCTTCGCCAAACACACCAAACAAGCCCAACTACTTGAAGTTTGATCGCATTCTCGCCGATGTGCCTTGCTCTGGAGACGGAACGCTTCGTAAAAATGCCAACTTGTGGAAGGACTGGCAGCCGGGTAGTGCTCTGGGTTTGCACGCTACACAGATTCGCATACTCGTACGCGCACTCCAGCTCCTCAAGGTTGGTGGCCGCGTCGTATACTCCACCTGCAGCATGAACCCTGTTGAGAACGAATCAGTCATTGCGTCTGCTATTGAACGTTGCGGCGGCCCTGATAGCGTTGAGATTATCGATTGCAGCGACCAACTTCCTCGCCTCAAGCGCGTTCCTGGCATGAAGGAGTGGAAGATTATGGACAAGGGCAACCGCATCTGGAGCTCTTGGGAGGAAGTGGAAGAATTCGCCAAGGAGAGCAACGAGGGTGTCATTCCTGGTCGGGTCTCCCAGTCCATGTTTCCCAAGCGCGAGGGATCCGACGCCTACGGTCTGCCTCTGGAGCGTTGCATGAGAGTCTACTCTCACCTACAAGATACTGGTGGCTTCTTCATCACGGTTCTCGAGAAGAAGTCTGACTTCAAGGCCAAGAACGAAAACGTGCGCAAGGCCGCCGCGACAGCCGCCAACGGTGACGACAAGGCTCCTGCTAATGAGACTGAGGAGCCTGCTCAGACGGATACCGCGCCCGAGGCCGAGAAGCCTGTCCAGGCTGAACCCGCTGCTGAGACGACAGCCGAGCCCGCCGCCGAGGATGTCAAGATGGAGGACGTTAACGGCACCTCCAACAAGCGTGCGCTCGAGGAGGAACCAGCTGAAGCTGAAGCTGCCAACAAAAAGGCCAAGACGGAAGGCGACTCGTCTGCGGCTGCCACGCCCGCTGCTCTCAAACCAGACCCTACGCACAAGCAGCAGAAGAAGCAGGGCCCTCTCGAGGAGCCCTTCAAGTACCTGGACCCTTCACACGCAACCATTCAAAACATTATTGAATTCTACAAGCTGTCGCCGCGCTTCCCTACCAACCGCTACATGGTGCGCAACGAGATGGGCGAGCCGGCCAAGGCCATCTACTACACGACAGCGCTGACGCGCGACATTCTAACGGAGAACGAGGGCCGCGGCATCAAGGTTATCCATGGCGGCGTGCGCATGTTTATGAAGCAGGACGCGCCGTCGGCCGAGGTGTGCCGGTGGCGGATCCAGTCCGAGGGCATGCCTATCCTGCAGGGCTACGTGGGCGAGCCGCGCGTGGTGCGGCTGACCAGCAAGGAGACGCTGCGCAAGCTGCTCATTGAAATGTTTCCCAAGATAAGCGACGGCGCCTGGGAGCGCTTCGACGAGATTGGCCCGCGGGTGCGCGACGTGGGCATGGGCTGCTGCGTGCTGCGCATCGAGCCCGACGGGACGGACCCGGACTTTAGCGAGGCCATGGCGCTGCCGCTCTGGAAGAGCATCCACTCGCTGAACCTGATGCTGCCTAAAGAGGACCGCGCGGCGATGCTGCTGCGCATCTTCAACGACACGACGCCGCTGATCAACATTGCGCAGCAGCTGCAGCAAAAGGCAGAGGTGGCCAAGAAGGAGGCGGCGGCGGCGGAGCAACAAAAGAAGGAGTTGGAGGAGGAGGAGGAAGGTGGTGATGGAGAGGTGGAGGTGGATCAGACGCTGGAGCACGAGGACGTGGAGGACCTGCCTAGCCCGGAATAGAAGACGGAGCAAGGCGCAAAGTCTGCCCTTTGGTCGATTAAACCATGGCTCGGATGAATTAGTGGAATGAAAAAAAAAGAAGGGGACGAGAGGAGGGGGAAAGTCAAGAAAGAATAAAGGAAAGGACAGAAATTGGTAGTCATATTGTGAGGATTTAAATGGAGTTTTCCTCTTGTAATAAAAGTATAGATTTTCAGGACCTTCTTTCGTTTCCATGACGGACTGGATGTATAGTCGAAAGATGATAAGTAAAGAAACATGTTTATTGGCTACTATACAAATGATCAAGACATATAAATCATCATCATCTATTCCATCAGTGTAGAAATATGCCAATGTACAAAAATGTTTTACAAAATATACTACAACTATTCATGTCATGTAGCGCAACGCGCCCCTCATTCTTCTTACATGCTTTTCCTACCTGTTAAAAAAATAAATTCTACAAAAGACCAAATGTACGCCGCCCGCCCCCATAATAAAAAGGCATCCCATTCTCCCAACCCTACTCCTGATTGAGCAGGCCAACCGTCCAATGCACGATGCGCTGCACGCCCTGCCCGTGAATGGCACTCACCGGAATCGCAGCGCAGTCCTTGACCCAGGCGCCGTCGACCACACCGCTCGGGTGCGGCTCGGCGCCGCTCGTCACCGACGCCAGATAGCGCTTCAGCGCCGCAAAATTGTGCTGCGTGTCGGGCTGGTCCGCCTTTGTGGCGACGACGAACCACGGCTTGCCGGCGGTGTGCATGGTGGGCGTCGTGGTGGACGCCTGCAAGACGTGCTCCTGGGGCGGCATCATGAGGTTGACGGTGCCGCTGGTAAAGGGTTCCTCGGCCTCGTCGGCGTCGGGAATGGTGGCGGCGCGCACGCGCTCCTCTTCGTCGCGCATGGTCGCGTAGAGGGCGACTTCGCGCCACAGCGCTTTGAGAGCGGCGACGGCGTCGCCCGCGGATAGGTCGACCACAAAGGCCAAGACGCCCGCGCGCTCGACGTGTCGCAGAAACGCGATACCGAGGCCCCGGTCGAGATGGGCGCCTTCAATGAGCCCAGGAATGTCGGCTACCGTGAACCTCGTGCAGGCCTCTTCCTCGTTCAAGCACCCGTCCGCGTCGTTAACAGTTCCGACCTTGGTTTCCTCGGTGCTGCGCCGCGGCCGGCGCAGCGCCCAGCGTTGTCTCCCTTCGTACTTGTCTAGCACCACGGTGCCAATGTTGGGCACGAGCGTCGTAAACGCCCAGTTGCCGACGCGCGCGCGGCTATTCGTCAGGGCGCGCAGCAGCGTGCTCTTGCCGGCGTTGGGCAGCCCGACGAGGCCAACGTCGGCGAGCAGCTTGAGCTCGAGCGAGATGCGCAGCGTCGGGGCGGCTTCGCCCTTTGTGGCGAAGAGCGGGCGGCGGTGGGAGCGCGAGATGAAGTGCGAGTTGCCGAGGCCGCCGATGCCGCCGGCGGCGAGCAGGATGGGCCGCGGCGTGGGCCGTGAGAGGTCGAGGTAGATGGGACCGGGGGGTTGCTGGAGAAGGCGCGTGCGGCGCGGGAGCGGTGGGAACTCGGCGGCCTTCATGTCCGTCTTGGACATGCCCGGGTAAAGCAGCCACTTGTCGCGCTGGGGGTCTTCAGGAGGCTCGTCTTCCTCTATCTCGCCAGCCTCTTGCTGCAGATGCTGCGCGAGCTGCCCGTGTCTTTCTATGCCCGCGAAATTGCGCAACCCTTTTACACCCACCGCCGCCGCCTCCTCATCCTCCTCATCCTCCTCATCCTCCTCGGCCTTTGTCTTCTTATTCTTCTCATTGGCCTGCCCGGCGTGCTTTTCCATCTTTCTCTGCTGCAGCATCCGCGTCTCCATCTCGTGGACGGCGCGGCGCCGGGCCTTCATGACCTGCTGGTAGGCGCGGACGCGAACGCCTTCGTCAGCGACGGGGTCTTGGCGCTCGAGCTCGCGGACAATGGTGCCGACGGGGACGGTGATGATGACGTCGTCACCGCGGACGCCGCCCTTGGAGCTGCCCTGGCCGTTTTGCCCGTGGCCGGCGCGGACGAAGCGGCGGCGGGCGACCTTGTGCAGGGACGTCTGGCCGTGGGCGGCCTGTATGTAGACGTTGCCGCCAGCGCCGCCGTCGCCGCCATTGGGCGGGCCGTCGGGTAGGTAGGCCTCGCGGAGAAAGGACACACAGCCGTTTCCGCCACGACCGGCGTAGATGGTGATTTCGGCATTGTCAGTGAAGCTGGAGGCGGCGTAGTCGTCCGGAGCGGGGTTGAGGCGCGATTCGGGCAGGTCGTTGCGGGTGGTTGTGGTGTCACCGGCGGTGGTGCTGACGCAGCGGCGTGGTGATGAGCCGTCGTGTTTGACGGGTGTGGCGCGACAAGAGGAGGGTGATGCTGAAGATGATTTCGGTTTCAAAGTCGAAAAGTGTAGAGAACAGCGGGGCGTGGCAAGGGCGAGAGTCGGGTAGTAGAGAAAGGGGACGAGAGTGGTGGCCGTCAGCATGGCAGAGCCAGTGGGCGGGCGACGGCGAGCGACGACGGCGGCCATTGAAGCAGTGCGGCAGTCAAATGAAGCTGCTGACGAATGGGTAGATTGCCGCTCCTTGGTGTTCTGGCATGTGCGGGTTTGGTGGCCGCGGTGCAGGCCGACTGAAGCTGTATCGTATCTTGGTGATGCAATGGAAGGTCCCGTTTGTCTTTCTTTTCATCCTTTTTTTTTTGGTCGAGGCATGTCTAATTAGGTTAGCGAGATTAACGCAGCGGTGTTGGTGGGGCCGGCATGCCGTTGGTGGGCCAGTTGAAGCTGAATTTGGTGCTGAAGACTGCTGTGGCACGCCCCTGTAGCTGCCAGTTACTGCTGTCCACTCTAATACAGCTGTTTTTTGGTGTCGAAGACTGCTGTGACACGCCTTTGTAGACTGTCAGTTACTGCTGTCCATGAGTAACCCAATGTTATTCGGGTCTGCCATTTGTTACACATTATCCAGACACATTCACGATGAACAGTTCAGGCACACAGACACGCGGTTTCTTTACTACATATCTACGTTACCTGGTTTTTTGCAAGTCATCCTCAGCATCGCTATAGATTTTGAAACTTGGTTCAAGCCCATTTAAGCGCCAGCAGGACATCTCTGTGCCACTCTCTCCCCGATTCACTAAATGACATCAAACTCAAAGAAGATGTTCCTGGCACTCATTCACTCTGTGTCACCGCCGGGAGGGCACCTTTCTTCTCCCCCAATGGACCAGTTTCTGCACTGGCAAGTCAGCTGTCCTCGAGCTCACCTCTCCTACCCTGCCTACATGAAGCATCAACCTATTATATCATTTTGTCGCCCCCCCCCTTTCCCCTTGACTTCCTAGTCGAGGCACGCATAGTAACTGCAGGTTGTGCCCAAAATGGCGTGAGTGGCTTCCTAGATATGTACCTACCTAGTTTGTTTAATCCCACACATGACTTTATTAGTGACTGCTCATCACATCTACACACAAGGCAGGCCCTTCACTTTCACTCCCGGTACGCGCACTTCAAGGCCACACCCACATAAAAATAATGTCCGCTTTCCAAAGCGTGTCGCCTGTGCCACTGTTACCTCGTACCTGCCTGTCCGTCTAACTTTCCCGTCTGCTGGTGGTGCGCGCGACCTTGTGTGCTACGCTTCGCATCGGCCTCCACCTCATCACTGCCGCCTCTAACATCCTTTGCATCCTTTGCATCCTTTGTAGACCATCTTTACCGTGGCCTTGTTTTCTCTCCCCCCCCCCCCTTCATGCTTCACTCGATAGTTTCATAGAATCCTTCCATCCATTCACAGCTGCGGACTGTCCCCTGCATGGTCACCACTGCAAGCCCATGACTCTTTCTTACCTTGCTCGCAGTCTAGACCCCATTCCACGTTTCGCCATACAGCGATACGCTGATATGATATACCACGTTTCTTGCTTGTCTACATTGGCTGACGTTTATATATAATGCTCGGGTAACCCCCGCCATCAAGCCTTTTCATTGCGTCTTTTTTTTTTACCTAGATTTTGCACAGTATCTATCTTGTCATATCTCTTCTCTCTGCCTGTTCTCTTTCCCCGCCGCGCAACACCACTTTCTACCTTGACCGCGCGCTGCGCTGCCGTTCCCGCCATCGTTGCACAAGGCGTCAAGCGGCTCTCTCTTTCTCTCTGTCAAGGGAACTCGGCGACACTTGTAGCGTTCAACAAGTGTAGCTCTGTTCGGGAAGAAAAAAACAAGGCCATATGATCAAGATTTGTGCCTAAACTGTCTCGCTTTAAAGTCGAGCTTTGCCACGAGCGCGGCCGTGGACCGCGAAACCCTGAATTGAGCAAATTTTTTGGACATTCAACGGTTGCAAGAGTATTGAGAAAAGAAAAGCAGCAAAAGAAAAGAAAAGAAAAGAGGGGAAAAAAAAAAAGAAAAGAAAAAGAAAAGGTTTTATACAACATTCCACAGCCATGATGGGCTCTGCTGGCGGCTCTGCTGGCTCTGGCACCGCGAAAGTCGACCCAGCCTGCGCCGTCTGTCAAGCCCCTGCCAGTCAGCTATGCGGCTGCGAGGCTCATGCCCTTGAAGTCGCCCTCTCCCAAGCTGAAGATTTATATCTTCCACCTGCCATGCGCAGTATTCGGTACGTTTTTTTCTTCTTCTTTTTCTTTTTTTTTCTCTTTTTTTTTTCTTCTTCTTTTTTTTTTTTTTTTTTTTCTTTCTTCAACACCACTTTCACTCACACCACTAACATCAACAGCTCCTGGGTCCGTCGCAACGCCCGCGACTACATCCTCGGCTACTTCCACACCCTCTCCGAGCCCTGCAAGGACGCCTACGCGTTGCACCTCGACACCATCAAGGCCACTTGCCTTGCCCGCTCCGGCCCTTCCAGCCCCGGATCCGGCTCCGGCTCCGGCTCCGGCAACAACAACAACAACAACAACAACACCAATGTCCACGTTGCCCGTGCTCGCGCAGAGTACCACCGCAACATTGACCGCGCCTGGGCGCTCGCCGTCAAGCGCTACCCCGAGGTCCTCAACCACTTTTACTCCCTCGTTCGCATCACCCTGCCTGGCGACGACGACCCCGCCATGAAGCGCGTGCCGGGTTTCGATCGGCCGCCTAAGGCGGGGGACAAGCGGCAACGCGCAGATCGCCGCAAGCCCCCTGTGCGTTCACGGTACGGACACACCCCGTCATCGCCGCATTTTCCGGCGCCGCCGCAGTTTCCGGCGCCGCCGCAGTTTCCGATGACGCCGGCGTCGTCTAAAGCACCACCACCTATGCCACATATGCCCCCGCCGCCGCCGCCGCCGCCGCCGCCACACGTCGCGCACTGGCAAACGCCTCCGCCGTCGCCACCATAGTTTAGGCTAGAATCGCAGAATGCGTTGATCACGTTTCTTGATTCTCTACATCCTGACTTGTCTATATAGGCCTCTGCTGGGGGCTACTACTCTTCCAGGATAGATCAGATGGAAGAAAACGGCACACACAAAGGCTGGGACGAATACTTTTGTATCTCTAACAAACAATAACGATGACACGAAAACGGAGTCTTTAGGGTTATTCCAGGTTTATTTTTGTTCTTATCTTTGGCTGAGCAGGTTCTGCCACCACCTCGGATGCATCTCACACGGCGTTATATCTCTTTGCAAAGACCTGACAAGATAAAAAAAAACTGGACATACATTTCACAGGCCTTCTTACTAGCATCACTCTACTTTTTTCTTCTTGTTTATAGCTAATTTTCAATTTCTTCATTTTATTAATTTACCCTCCTCGCAACTCATTTCCCTCTTTTCACATTCGCTGCATCTCTTCTCTGTAAAAAAATCTGCACCTTTTGAAATCTGTACCTTTTTGAACCCAAATCAAACGCTCCCCATGAAAAATCTCTGCCTTCTTTCTTCGCCTTTTTTTTTTATATTCGTACACAACTGAGCATCCGCTTCGGTATACGCCAAAAAGAGTAGATGGTAAAAGGACAAGGAAAATTGAAAAATTTTTCTGCAACTCAAAAGGAAATGGACGGAAATCAAAAACTCATGACATGGCGGGTGGAGAGTTTTATGCTGTATTGTCGTGGACATGTACGGGTGACGGGATGCAGGCAAAAGCAGCCCTTGCTCCTCCGTAGAGAAGCTCAGTCGACTCAATCGAGTCGCTTAGGCCTCCTCCTTCTCGGAAATGGTGGCCTTGCTGAGATCCTCGGCAACCTTGTCCGTCTTGTCAGCCTTGTCGCCGTTGGTGCCCTCCTCGTCAGTCTTGTCAAGCTCCTCGATTCTCTTCTTAGCAGCATCAATGTTCTAGTGCATGTTAGCATCTTGATCCCCCAAAAAGCATAGTCGTGCAAAGATTCTTACCTTTTGGGTCTGGGCGGCCTGGTCACTCTTCCAGCTGTTGAGCTTGGCCTGGACCTTTTCAATGACGCCCGGCACGTCCTCGGCGCTCATGGGAGGGTCAATTCCCATAAAGGCACAGTCCTCAACGACAGAGGGAGGGCAGTTGTAGCCCTTGGCGGCAGTGCTGGCACCGCTCTTCTTACCCTTCTTGCCCTTCTTGGCGGCGGGGAGGTACTCCTCCTCGCGGTCCTCCTTCTTCTTGAGAGCGGTACCCTTGAGGCCAGAAGCGTCAACGGTACGCTGGGCCTGGGCGGTCAGGCCACTGGCAGCCAGCAGAGGAGTCTTCTCGGCCGTCTTTTGGCTGGGGTCGAGAAAAACGAGCAGGTTGTTGGCGCGGCGAATCTCCTCGAGAAAGGCAGGGTCGCTGGCCTCGGAGAGGAGACGCTCGGCCTCGGCCTTCTTGCGCTCAAGGTGATAGCGCTGGTTCTCGGCCTCGCGACGCTCGCGAGCCTTTTCGCGAGCCTCGCGCGCATGAACCGCGGCAGCCTTTCTCTGCGAGAAGTAGTCGTCCCTGAGCTTGCGAATGGCCATAAAGGTCTCCTGCTGCTCGGCATGGAGCTTGGTGCGCTCGTCACGCAGGCTCGACAGGCTCTTGTAAGCAGTGTCTTGCTCAGCCTTGATCTGGTCGAGCTCGGCCTGGATCTTGTTGTACTGCTCGGACATGGCCTTTTGCTCGGGATCCTCCATACTGTCCTTGATCTCCTTGATCTTGGCGCGCAGCTCATCAATCTGCTTCTGCGAGTCATCAAACTGGCCAAAGGTCTTGCGAATCTTGCGCAGCGAGGAGATGTCGGTGAGGGCCTTGCGCTCGTCGACGAGCTTCATGGTGCCCGAGTTGACCTGGGAATCGAGGTGGGCAATCTGGCGATCGACGTCCTCGACGCTCTTGTAGGGAACCTTGGCCTTGGCGGTCTTTTGCTCAGAGATGCGGCTGCGAACCTGCTCATCGAGACGCTTGATCTGATCGAGCTTGGAGGTGCGGGCGTTCTTGCCTCCGGCTTGCTTTTGGCGAATTTCGTTGGCCTGAGCGATGAGTTCCTGGCGGCGCTTCTGGGTGGGGTTGGGCTGATCCTTATTCTTGTTGGGCGTGGCAAGGTCGATCTTGGCCCTGACAGCGTTCTGTTCAGATGTCGGGTCAGCAGGTGGTCAAATAGGAGATGGCGCACACGCGCTGGCCAAAGGGCACATCGCAGTTTAGGCATTGAGTCGTCCTGGGACTTTTTCTGGGCGTTGATTTGGATGGCACATACCAGACGGTCCATAGCAGCCTTGTGCGCCTTTTCGGCCTTTTCGAGTTCGGCCTTGAAGACATTCTCGTCGGGCTTCTGCGGGCGAGACCCAGCAGGGGCGGAAGCGGGAGCGGAAGCGGTAGCGGTCTCGGCAGCCATTGTATCGGCGGGATGAAGTTCAGAGAGGTTCCCAGTGAAGCGAGGTCCGATCCGAGATTACAAAGGTCTTCTGTTGCAAAATGACAAGAAGAACAGAGACAGGTTGTTGGAAAAGGTCGCCAGGATGAGGAACTGACAAAGTTGGTGGACAGATGGGAAAAAAGGGCCAGCTGGGCTTAAAAAAAGTGGTCAATGTGCAACGCTGGTCTCGGCCCTTCCCCCACCAGTTACAGTGGCGCGAACAGGAACTCTATCCACGTTGTCTCTTGGTGAAAAAAGGGTCTTTTTTTTTTATGGGAGCTGTGGCTCGAAAATGTAAAGTTCATGTGCAACTATTCGGATTTTTTTTTTGCCCAAGTCTCTCTTTTCGAGAAGCATTTAAACAAGTTTGCTGGCCATTTGAATTGCGGCTGGGAGATGGATTAATTTACACTTTTGTGGGCGTACAACCTGACAGCGTCGCAGCAGGCGAGCCCGGAGATGGCTGTCCTGAAAGCCGGGCACCGCGAAGCTTCACATGGCAGCATTGCATATTGTACAATGCACCTGAGCGACCTGAGGAATTTGGATCGACATTATGCAGTCAGACAAACCAAGCCCGAAGGCTGCCTACCCGCATGTAAGTTGGTAGGTAGTTGTCAAGCCGGGCAACGTAGAGTACTGAAACTCAGTATCCGTACGGATTAGTTGAAAGCAAAAAGGTCCCTGTGGGGCTCTTCCAGGAACAATCAACGAATCACATGACCCGTTCCGCCAGAAATTCTCAGCGCCGCGCGAACCTCACGACTGGCGGCGATATGCGATAGCAACTTTTTTCCCTTTACCCTTGGTCTTAAACCACTTTGACACCAACCCAGCGGCAAATCTCGACCTCTACTGCCGCCGAAACTGCATTTTATTCTCACTCCTAACCATTTTTTTCTGATTGTTGCCTTATTTTTCTCCTCCTGTTTCTATAATTCCGTACACCCGCCACGATGGATGACCTCCCCAACGATGCGCGCTCCAAGGAGGTCGTGAGGCTCTGGAGAGCATGGAAGACGGTGCACGAAATGGTTGCCGACCGAGTACGACTTTCCTCTCTCCCCTAGATCCAGCTCCTGGCAAGAAATCCGCGCGCGCGAAGGAAGCTAATAATCTTTTGTTCTTCTCTTTTTACAGGATTACGAGCTCGCCCAAGACGAAATCAACATTTCCCTCGACCGCTTCCGCAGCGAATTCTGCAACCCCGACGGCACCGTCAACCGCGCCAAGCTGCAATTCTCCGCCCGCCCCTCGGACGCCATGCTGCGCAAGCACACGCCGCCCGCCACCGACGCCAACCCGGACCCCGTGCCCGACTGCGGCCCCATCTGGGTCGAGTTCCTCGCCGACAAGCAGTTTGGCGTCGCGCAGATTCGGCAATTCGCAAAGTACACCATTACCAACAACTACAAGACGGGCATCATGGTCACGCACGTTGCGCTCTCGCCCGCCGCCCGCAAGTCGCTCGCCTCCGTCGAGAACCTCGCCAAGATTGAGTGCTTTCTGGAAGACGACCTGCTCGTCAACATTACTCATCATGAGCTCGTGCCCAGACACGTTTTGCTGTCGCGCGAGGAAAAAGTGGCGCTGCTTAGGCGGTACAGGCTCAAGGAGACGCAGCTGCCGAGGATTTTGGCCAAGGACCCCGTCGCCCGCTATCTGGGGCTTCGGCGCGGGCAGGTGGTCAAGATTATCCGCGTGAGCGAGACGGCGGGTCGGTATGCTAGTTACCGACTATGTGTCTAACTATGCGAGAGAGAGAGAGAGAGAGAGAGAAGAGGTATTTTGCCATGTTACGGGTCGGTCGTTTTTACGGGGTAATACATATTTTCCAGTTTCTTTTGACATTGATTCCAAGCGCAAAGTAGCTAGGGATCTAGCATATATGAAGAAAAACAATCAATTAAACATACATGGTCGAAACCTGCCCAAGTTACATTACCTTGGTGTAATTGACATGTAAAGCACCGCGGCTCGATACCAAAAGACATCACTCCAGTGTAATTGGCACATAAAGGATGATTATAGATGCAAAAACTACCAAATATAAATGTAAATGTTATACACTGACACATTTACTTGGTATCAACAGTGCCAGGACATGGCAATGAAAAGACCAAAATCCGATGAATAAAAAGTCACAACGTGTATTTGGTATCAGGTCATTACTCGTTGCACCACAGCCCATGTGCATCCCTATCAAAATGGTCCGTTTTGAATGTCCCGTATCCCAAAAACAAGAGGAAAAAAATCACCCAGGGTATATATGCGCCAAAAATGTGCAGAGACTAATGTATCCAAACCCAATGTAAACGCTCTGATTCATTTTCCATGGTGGATGCCCTTGAACTCAATCATTATAATTTACAAACAGAAAAGAAAGAGTCGTTGCGAGATGTGTCGTTGAATTAGAGAGGGTCGGTATGTTGACTGGCTCAGTCAAAGGGTATGTGTGTTTGATGCTCTTCAACACACCATTTTGGAATCGCCAGAGATAGTCTACAAAGGCTCTGGCTGCTTTCGAGGGTGGTCTTGCAGTTCATAAGCCGACTGTGGAATAGGTTGCAGCTCGGTGCCAGTGTTTGATATAGGGCGACCGGAGCGCGCCGAGCGGTTATTTAGCGGGCTGAACAAGACGCCAAGATCTGACAAGAGCGCCGTTGAACCGCGCCGCAAGCCAGTCGAACTGGCAGGGACGGCATTTGCCGGAACGCCGTGGGAAGAGCCGGGCCCAATGGTGGATGAGGTGTGGCTATCACGGCGATAGCTGCCGCTGCTTGTTCCCACAGAACCATCTAATAAGCCTCCGACATCGAAGAAAGTCATCTTCTTGCCCCCTTGGTGGGAGTCTGTCTTTGAGAGGCGGTCGTCGGGGAGAATGGCATCGTCGCTGGCCGCTTCGCCGCTCAATGTACCGTTATGACGGGCCCAATCCCCTTTGAAGTCGGCAGGTTTGGCCACGATGGCGCGGTTTGGGGTTTCACGCAGCTTCGGGTCGACAGCCAGGCCGACGTCTCTGACTAGATCCTCATCACTACCCCAGTGTTGGTGCAGGGCGGGCCGTCGCGGGGCGCTACCGCGGTCAAACGAGTCAGCGGCCGAGTTGCGGCGAAATTTCTGCTTCTTCAAACCCCGGTCGCGGACAAATGAGCCAAGGACCAGAGCATTGGCGGAGGCTGTGGCAAACAGAATTTCGACCGAGGCAAGGAGTGATCGATATTGCTGGCGTCCGTCGTTCCAAATGATGTGCGGGACTCGATATAGTGTAACGCAAACAATGGATAGGCTGAGAGAAAATAGTAGCACAAGCTGGATCTTGCGCTTGAGCTGCATGTGGCTGTGTAGGATAATGGGGATGGGGAAGATTACGAGCAAGAGGTCGGTCAGGACGTTGCAGGTGGCCATGGTGAGGAGCTGGACGTAGCCCTGACGGCACTGGCCACCCGGATCGGGCAAAACTTGCCAGTAATGGTGAAAGGGTCGGCATTCGGCCAGATCGCTAATGACGACGGCGATAAAGGTGGCGAGCAGGGTCCATCGCAGGGCCACCATGGTGGTTTGGTAAGATCGTTGCCAGGTAATGCCTGTGATTCGACGGAGAAACTCGAGAATGGCGCATTTGAGAACCCATAGTCTATATATCGAGGTCAGCACGCTAACTGGGAGGAAAGAATGTCGAGACATGTAGAGGGCGTTGAGCTTACGTAGCAGCATAGAAGAAGCGGCTGAGAAGGACAAGACCACTAGCTATGCTCTTTTTATGCAGCTGCTGGGTTGATAGTATGACGCCCGTGAAATCTGCATTGTTGGTGCCGTGCAGGAGAATATAGTGGACGCAAGCCATGCGCAGGGCGAGGGGGATGATGGCGAGGGCGGCAATTTTGTCCTCAAGAAAGAGACGCTCGGTGCGGATAAAGCGGCCAGCGACGCGCAGGCAGATCATGACGGCGCAGAAAGACGTCATCCACCAGCAAACGAGCAGGGTGGGCTTGTCATGGCGAAAGGGCAGCAAGCTGGGAGGGTCCGAGTAAAGCGTCATGGTGTCGGGAAGGGAGCCGCGCCCGCCGTCCCTCCGGGGAGGATGCGACGAGCGAGGTGGGAGGGTGAAGAGGTCAGCGAGTGATGAGCTTGATGTCGTAAGGCGGGGCAATTAGAATGGCGTCGCCTGTGGTCTTGGAGCCAGGATGGGTGCTGGCGCAGCGGCCGGGGTGTCATGGGCCTGCAAGTTGATTATATGGCGGGCATGAGACGGAGGCGTGATGGCGAGGGCTTAGAAACGGCGGCGTATGTGGGAGCAAAAAGGGCCGATGCATGGAGCGTTGGAAACGGTCGAAAAGAAAACAAGTACGGAGTAGAGGAGCTCCAAGACGGCGGTAGGTAAATTTAATATTGCGTGTGGCAAGTTGGGTAATGCAGGTCTTGTCAGGTCGATTGGTGCAGCCAACTGGTAGGCAGGCAGGTAGCAGGCTGGCTGGTGGTCGGTCGGCTGGTAGGTACTCCGTACTAATAGTGAAATAGGTGGCAGGCGGAACTGGGCGTTGCGCAGCTGTGGCCGAGGTCGGGCGGACTAGCGGGCAACAACGCAGAAGCAAAAAAAAAAAAGAGCAATTGCTACATCCGCGAGCGCAGACGGGACGATGTAGGAGAAATTGCAGGAAAAGAAAGCGAGCGCGCGATGATTGAAAGAAGCAGCGGTCGAGGATTTGCAGAGTGTAGAAAACAAAGAAGCCAGAAGCTTTTGCGGAGGCGGAGTCATTGTCGAGTCGAGTGGATACCTATCATCGGAGACGAACGAGGCCGTGGGCGGTGGGCGTGGAGTCGTCTTGGAGAGAAGGCTCAGAAGGCTTGGGCGAGTGGGAATCGAGAGGCACGCTAATAAAGAGGGCGCGCCTGCAACAAGATTAGTTTATAATTTGACAGTAATAAAAGAGCTGCCATGCGAAAAAGCGAAGGGGGTGTAGTACTTGAGCCACTTGAAGTATCAGTAATGTCTAATGCAGCGGAACAGGTGGCTGCCTGTCGTTCTTGCACGGAAAGAGGGGCGTATCTAGGTAAATACAGCCTACAGGTAGGTACCCAGGTGGGCATGCAGGATAAGTGGTGGTGGTGGCGCGGTGCCCGAGAAGCCGCGAGCGATGATGATCATGTAGTCTAGCAGCACATTGCTGGTCTGAATTGGACAAAGTGGAAAGGCATCGAGGCTTTTGCGGCACTTTCAAACGCCGACAAGCCAAGTGGCTATTGATATCGCTGTTTAGGTAGGTACGGACTAGTTAGAGCCTCGTTAGCAAAGGGTACTAAGTATTGGCTGGTGGGGAAAAGCCATGTCATGATGCGCGGCGCGGCGCAACAACCAACCGACCTACATGGTCGTTTGCCTTTTTTAGAAGAATACTTTTTTTTTTGAATTTTTGATGGCGTGCCAGGTACAGGGAGGGCCCCCCGGCCAAACGACTTACGCCCGGTTTATGCGCTCTTGTTCATCCATACTCAATGCACGTCACAGGATTCTTCATCAGCGCTTCCGTCAGTCCCGTCGCCTCACTATGAACAACTTTTTCCTGTGCTCGAACAAGGCAAAGGAACTAGCCGGTCATCAATGTTTCGAGCGTTGGGGCTTCTCTGTCAGAAAACTTCAGATGATGTCGCGTATCCAAAACTTAAAAAAGGATTCAAAATTTGCACATAGCACAATCCCACGTTTCCATCCCGCTACCTTAGTCTGGAACCGTTGGCACGAACAGCAGCCCAACAGCCTACACTAATATTTGACACTAATCTTTGGCTCGCGCTGGCGTAGCATTGTGCCACAGGTACACAGGTACCTCCCTTGGTACGCTGGCCCTCGAGTACCTATTTCTCTGCAAATCACCCATAGGTACCTTACAATCGCTCATACATTGCTGACCTCCTATCAGCAGTGCGACGGTAAGTAGCGATACCTCGCTTGCTCGCTAATAATCTGCATTTCCACCCAACCAACCGTCGCAACCGATAATGCCTCGAAATTTTGTTGGTTGTCCGCCATTCAACATGCATGCATGCCGCTTAAACACCATTCGACTTTTTTTTCCCTCGTTTTTCTACCATTACTTATTCTTCTTCAATATTGCTGCATGACGGGCCAGCGGCCGCTTTCCCAAGAAAGAGCATCGTTGCGAGAATAGTTATGCAAAGGACCCGTGTCACGAGATGATTTCTCCTCCTGATTCGTGTCACCAAATCTCCCTCCCGCCTCCGTCATGATCCCGCCTGTGTGCCCCTCCACCTCTCACCAGCCTGACTGAAATGAAACCACGAGTCAGAGCCTGCAACCTGCAACCTGCGGCGTCCCACGGCTTCTACCAAAAAAAAAAAAAAGATTGCTTCGACCGACTCCTCACTAGAGACGCCTCCCTCAGCCATCGCGCACCGCGCGCGCCTCAAACGAAGCGTATCAGGGAAAAAGACTAAAAGAAAAACCCCCACCATTTGACTGATAACGTCGACGCCAGGCCAGACTTGAACTAATTCCAACGCCGAGCGCTGGGGTGCAGGACACTAGTCGACGCCTCTCGACCGAGTAGTTGACGCCATGATAAATTTACCAAGGAGACTTGTCGTTATCAACGTGACAACGCCTCAGTCGGGCGGCCTGCTTCATTACCCCAGAGCCAAGCTATGCCATGTAATGTATTATGTATACGCACAATCACTCATCATCGGGCATTCCCTCTTCAGTAAGTATCCAAATTATCCCGCTCCGTATCACCATCCAGCCACCACCGCTCGGCATATTCCAGGCTTGCCCTCTCCCTTTTCTTTCCACTGCCACGCTGCCACGGTTGACCTGTGCGTTTTCTAAGGTAGCTCGTCCTCGTCAGAAGCTGAACTTTGTGTGTTGCTTACGCATTGTCCATAACCAGCGAGCGAGGCTCGTTCATTATGACCCAGCGCCAGGCGTTCGCGGCGAGCACTTCTACTTCTAACCCGTGCCATGCCTCTTGCTCATGTTGCGCACTCGCCGCGCCTTTTTGCCATCCTCCTAACCGCCTTGTTTTATTTCCGGCCGCATGATTACTTTTTTCCCCCTCTCAGGCGGCTCGACGACCCAGTTCTGCAAGGCGTTAAACCGGGCCCTCCACGTCGGTGTGCCTGTCTGTCTTGGCAACTTGGGGTTGTAAATAAACCCCGGCGACTCTAAACGCCTCTGATTCACCCGTCACCCTAAAAATACTTGTTGACAATGACATTGCACTCTTTGTCTGGAATTCAGTCCGGGAGGCGCCCTTTGCCCTAAAAAAAAGTGAGACACATTGCATTTACCCGTCAGGCCAACTGGGATCATGCATGCCGGCCTTGCCACTGCCCATTGAGCCAGTAGCGCATCATGGCGAAACGCACACGATATTGTCCTATAAGAGATGAGTCTTGTCTCGTCATTATCCTACTACTACAAAGACTCTTTGTTTTTCTTTGTTTCTCGGCCGCAGCTCCGAGTCTCAGTGTGACCGCGTTCCGCCTCGCCTCTTATTAATTAGTCCCCCCTTCAACCCGATTCTCCGCCCACCTCGATGCCATCAGGCTGCGCATCGCTTCCCAACCTGGCAATACTGTGAGACGCATACCTCGGATCCGCCTTCATCAGCGACCTATCATATTGCTACGAGAAAAACAATTACATCGTGTACTCGTGGGTATTGAAAGTCGATTGATGACGAACAGAACATCTAAATGCAGTCGACTAAATCAATGACCTAGTTTTGCACGTTTCTTCCATCTATTGACGCGGCTATCGATCTTTTGATTCTTCAAACAAACTACATAGTTGGCCGTCTGCTTCCGAAACCGAAAGCCGCATTTCTCAATCAAATTAGTCCGCATGCGCTGATCTCGGCAAAAAAAAAAAAAAAAAAAAAAAAAAAGCAAAGGCTTTTCCTTGTCTTGGATCCCGGGATGTGAGGAATCGATGGGCCGATGGCGCAGGCGCGAGGCTGAACCCCCCAACAACAGCAACATTCCCCCGCTGCCCACACAAACCACACCTCAAACAAAGTAAGCAAAGCATGCACCTCGCAAATCTTGCCAGATGAGGCCCGATGATGGGTGGCACGGATGACGTTCCGCAAGACAATTTATCAAGGTTGAAGAAGGAAATCGGGACGTGCGTTTGCTACTCGCTACGCCCAAAAAAAAAAAAAAACCCCTTCCCGTTTTGTTTTTGAGAGTATGTGTCTAGCAAGCTGCATGACCCTGCGTCAAAAACGGAGCAACAAAGTATTCGTAGACATCTAAAGACGATATTGAGCCGTGTAGACACTCTCATCTCCATCACTTCTCTCCAGAAACGCCGGAACCTGACAACGAGAAGTGATGGCATTGAAGTATAAAAGGCAAGCACCATAGACAAAGCTTACATTCCCGCCCCAGCCTCTCTCGCATAAAGAGTATTTTTAACACTACACCAGCTGCAGCTCCTCCACCACGGCCTTTACGCTGGCCTTGTCCGCTTTCCCCCAATCCACACCCAGGAGCACATCCGCGCCGGCGCCGTCCTCGCCACTCCCCATCAGCCCCCAGAGCTCGTCAATCACCGCCATGCGCACCCGCGGCCACGGATGAAACATGAGCGCGCCAAGCCTCTTCCTCGCCTCGGGCGGCCCCTGCTCCGCCGTCTCCGCCATGGCCGCCACGCAGCCGTACACCTTGACGCAGGCAAGAATCTTGCGCACATTGCCTGTCTTGTAGCCGGCCCGCTGCGTCTGCAGGCACAGGCTGCGCAGACTGACCGTGTAGTCGGTGGTGCCGGCGCAGCGCTGGAAAAGGCCTGCGTGGAAGAGATACGCAATCACCTCGAGAGTCGGCACGACGACGCGGTCTTCGGACAGGTAGGCCCCGAGGTTGTGGACGAGCGCGCCGCACACCTGCCGTAGGTGGTCGGGCGCGGCCTGGCAAAAGGCGACGAGAGCGGCGCGGCTGGTGATGATGAGGTCCTCCTGACCCGTGTCGGCCGACGTGACGAGACCGGCCATGAGCTGCGAGGTCCAGGATACGGGATCAGACGTGGCGATGGCGGCGACGGACTTGTGCAGCTTGCCGTAGGAGAGGAGCTCGAGCAGCGTCGTAAAGTACTGCTCTGAAGAGGCGGAGAGTTGATCGAGGTTGTTTGTTTCGCTGTAGCGGTAGAGGTTAGTTGAGCATTTGGTGTGATGAGATTTGAGCAGCGTAGCAGTACCTCCTTTGTATAGTCAATGACAGCGCCAACTGCGCTTCCGGACGGACCTTGTCCAGCCTCTCTACCGACAGGCGCAAGGTTGCGTAGAAGAGCTTTTGCACCGATTGCACCACCCAGTCTTCTTCCCCAGTTGCCTCGCTGATCTGTGCCCACAGCACCTGGACCGCTTTGAGCGCCTGCACGCGTACCTGCGAGCCGACATCGCCGCGCGCGTTTGTCGTGTAGTCATTCAGGCCGTCCACCAGCAGCGGCAGGAACGCGAGCGGTTTGCTGCGTAGCAGACGCGTGCGCACCAGACTCTGCAGCAGAGCCACGCGCGTGTCCACCTGCCGGTCGGCGAGCCAGCGCGCGACCAAGGCCTCGCTCACCACGTCGTCCCACTCGCCGTGCTGCGAGGTTGCCTGTGCCAGCGGCTGCGCCATGGCCAGCGCGTGGAAGTAGGCCTGGCCAATGGTGGTGGCGCTGCTCGCGGAGCGGTATTGCACGAGCTTGGCCCATTCTAGCAGCAGCCGGGTGCGGTCCTCGTCGGTAGAGATGATCAGCAGGAGCAGAGCTGCAGAGGATGACGCGTCGACAGTCTCTGGCTCGGAAAACTCAAGCCATGTGGCAATGAGACTTTTGAGCTTCTCGGCGAATTCTGCCATAGTGGTACTTCGTGGCACGTTCTTGCGGACGATTTGAAGAAATTTGATGACCTTCATGCCGGAACTGCTAGGGGAGAGAAGTTTCGCTCCAGACTCGAGGACTTCATCTCGCGTGTTGTAGCCGATTGACGCTTGTAAAAGAGGCGTGGTAGATACAGTGACTCGGCTCGCTGCCTCCGCGATGAGCTCTGGCCGCCTATACGTTGTATCGTGGCAATCCTGCAGGATACGAGAGACTTCTGAGACTGCGGTGACCGTGCCCATTTCGGTGCCCGCTCCTCCAGAGCTTTCGAACCTTGAAAATTGGTCAAGAACCGAAGATAGACACAACAGCAAACCATGCCGCTCTTCAACTTTTCTTGTTGCCAATCCCTGGAGTCTGGCCAGCACCATATTGATAGATGTTTCAAAGAGATTGTTTGATACCGAATGTTCGCCCATCACTTTAGTGAGAACTCCAAACGCGACTCCGCAGTCTCTCCGAGACGGGGCATCCATATCACCGACGCCGCGCCAGCCTAGAATGCCATGAAGAAGAGAGTCGCCATATTGGCGGGCAAGCCGCGTCACATTCGAAGCTACCTGCTGGATAGCCCTCGAGCGTCTGGCGACAGCGTGGTAGTCTACAATCTGCACGACTGAGATGCCTTGCTCAACAGTGTCTGGGTGGCGGCCAATGAGCTCCTGCAGAGCGGCCGAGGAGCCGCGGCGGATGTTTCCAAAGGGGTCGAGACAGGCCGCGGTCACCAGCTCCGTGGCAAGGACTTGGATGATGGAGCTGTCCGGCGGGTGCGCCTTGGCTGCGAATACCGAGTGGGTTGGAACGGCGAGTAGTTCGGCGGTCGTGTAGCGACGAGCGATGGCCCAGACGCCAAAACATGCAGCATCGCGAACGTTGGCGCCGACGCTGGTGCCAGCCAGAGATCGCTGCTCAAAGGATAGTCCGAGTAGCAATGCGTGTATAATGTCCGACAGCTGCTTCGCGGGTGGTGAGCGCCGGTACAGAAGGTGGGAGAGCGTGAGGACTAGGCCATGCCACTCCAAATGGTTGACTGCCGACAAATCACGCATAGGTCGTGCGCCTTGTTTGATCTCTTCCTTGTTCCACAGCACATTGCGGTTGAGCGACTCAAGAACGGCCTCGACAACCTGGGAGGCCATGTCAGGGTCAAGCTTAAGAGTAATGACACTCAAAGATTTGCTTGCCGACATGCGCACAGGCGTGTCATTGTCCGACAGGCTGTCCAGCAGATATCCAATCGCAGTTTCCGTGATTTCCATGCTCTGCATGTCCTGTCTGCTGCCGCGCAAATACGTAACAACCACCGAGCGGATGACCTTGATGATCATCTTCCGCGCCAACGCCAGCGCATTGACAGCCTTGGATACATCAGTATCGTTTAGGGTGAGAGCATGCACGGCATTGAAGATCAAGGAGAGATGCGCGTCCAAGTCTGAAGTTTCAGACGACGAGCGCAAAACTCCAGCGAGAAAGGAAAGCACGCCCAGATAAAAGTAGGCCGGGCGCGGTTCGACGCCCTTTTGCGGACGGAGCGAGGTAATGCCCCAGTTGATCAGACTGTTCAGCACACCCAGAGTCTGCATGTCCTTGCGCATCGCCATTCGCACGAGCAGTGCCTTGGCGGCGTCGCGCTCTTTGCTGGCCGCGGCCAGGTACTTGATGGCCAGCGGCAGGATCCGCAGCGTGATGCCGGGCAGGTTCTCCTGCAGCTGCAGCCCGTCGATTCGCGGCACCGCGTCCTCCTCAAACTCGACCGAGGAAATGGTCGCCAGGTCAAACGGTGCAAACAGTAGATGCGAGAGCCACAGTAGCACAATGTACCTTTGCTCCCACTCCCATCCCTTTGCAGACGTGAACAGCGCGTCGCTGGGATCAAGCGCAGGCGCGCTGGCGGCTTGCGCCTCTGCCTCTTCGATGGAGGAGAGCAGCAGCTCGAGGTACTTGGCCTCGCCATTCAAGAAGCGCACAATGACCTTTTCGCCGCGCACCTTGCAAAATGTGTAGAGGATCTTGGCAATGGCAAAGGAGACGGGGACCAGGGCCTTGGACCTAGCGCTGCTGTCGCGTTTGCGACGCGGCGCGGTCAGATCTTCCAGATACGACTTGGCCAGAAACGGGATCCATTTGGGGAGATGCGGGTCGAGCAGCTGAGGGAGCTCTTGGAAGTTGTCAATCACCTGGTGAGTAGACGGGTCAGCGGACGGGCCATTTGGGGTATCTCAGCGTCTTGGGCCGCGAGACGACTAGATGGTAGAAACTTACGTCGCAGATGGCGGCAAATGCCTCTCGGGCGCGGACAAGAGATCTCACTCTTGTGCCGCTGCTGCCGTCAGGCTTGCGCAGATATGTGACCAGCGCCTTGTCGAGATCCGCAAGGAGATCGGTAGAGATTTTCTGGAGCTTATTGTCCAAGTCCTCGTCGGCGGCGTTCATCTTGCCAGCGAGAATGAGTCCGCTGAAGACTCTAAGCGCAAGCGGGCTTGATAATCAGTATCCCTCTCTGGCATGGAACTTGGCAGCCTGCAAGCCTCGTACCGCAACGCGGTGAGTAAACAGGCAGCAAAATTGTCCACGAGCTCTGTTCAAAACCGCCGCAGCAAAGTTCAACTGCCGCAGCCTGATATTGTTGGAGTCGTCTCCGGGTCCGAAATTGACCGCCACTTATCAACAGGCCTCCGTTCCCGTGAATCGGCCGTTAGGATGCTCGAGCAATGTATTGCTGGAAAGGCGAGGTTAAGGCTTGGCCAACGACGCCGTGATCCACTTTGATTGGGATGCGGGCAAGCCTGCTTGCACCATGGTACCGGCGAGTACAACATGAAAATCATGCAAAATGAAACGTATCGATAAGTTGTGCTTCTTTCTCTAACTCTAGAATGATTGAGGGTTATGGATAGTTGAGATCGACCTGGCCAAGTGCAGCGACCGAGGAAAGCATTGCCGTTGCCGTCGCCTTACACCATCAACCCAGCGACGGAGCAGAACATGATAGCAAACTTGACACACCGTGTTTTACAACTTTTCATTACTTGGAAGATAAATAGATATAACATGATTGAATACTTTCGCGCACTGTTGCCTCCAACTATGTCATCGTAATCGCTGCAACCAAAGCGTCCAGAGCACTGCTCTGTGTTGCGCTCGAAGCGTCAAAGTATGGGCCGGCCCAGGCGACACCGAGCTTGTTGGATCTGGGCTCGCGATCATTCTTCCAAATGGATTTTGCATTGTTCAAGATGAAAGTCTTGAACTGATCATCAGGAGCAACTGCCTGCAGATAAGCCAAGTTCCGAATGAAGATGCCCTTGAATTGCTGTCCATCCTGACCGCATCGACCAGGTTGGAATTCGCAACCTCCGACTTCTTCGAGGATGCCGTTCTTGTTGGATAATTTGTTAATAGCCGCCTTGGCGATTTTGGTGGCCGTTGTAAGGTGAGTCCTATCGCCAGTGGCGCGAGACAGCTCAACGAGGCCGCCGAGGATGACCCCCTGGTTGTACGTCCAAGTGGGCTGGCCGTTGTTTTTGCAATCGCCATCCAATCCGTCGTTGATGAGATTGTCCGAATTGATCATGCCGCTATTGAGAAACCAGTTCCATTGGTCCTGTGCTATCTCGAGATATTCAGGTACCGTCGGTATGCGGCCCGCGAGCGACGCGGCAACGCTAAGATAGAGCTCGTTTGCGATGGCATTGACATATTTTCGCTCCTTGCTCCAGTAGATTCCACCATTGCAAGGGCCGCCGAGGCCAGTCTGCATATCCTCGAATATAGTGACGGCAGCATTCAAGTACTTGTTGTTGTAGGTGGCATCGTAGGCACGGATGAGGGCAAGAGCCCACCAGCCTTCATCGTCGTAATATTCATTGAGAAAGTTTTTGAAGCCTCGCTTGGCGGGAGACCCGTCGCGCTTCGTGGCGCAAGCGCCCGCGCCGTTGATGCAGTAGTGGGATTCCATCATACCACCATTATCAAAGTTCATGTACTTTGTTGTCTGGACGTCGACAAGCTGGGCTCTCCTGAACGTGTTCTCAAGGTATTCGGTGGTTCCGATTGGTAGCGCAAAGAGTGCACCTATTCTGAGAAATTCGCTGAGGGTGGTGAAGGCGTTGCCGCTGTTCCACCAGAGCTCGCCCCATAGACCGGTATTGTTATTGTACCAGTTCCTGTTCAAACTGTTGACACCGAGTACGACACTTGGGCCGTATAGGAGAGAGCCAGGAAACAAATGGAGGGAGGCCGCTGCAGGCGTAGCAGACGTGTGCATCGCAAACCCCAAGAGGAGGCTTGCGGCCCAAGACGACAAGGACAACATCGTGAGGTTGTTACTGATACGAAAGAATAGCACAAGACCTCCATGGTTTGGGGGAATAGCCAAGGAAGATATATAAGTATAGAAAGTAGGGCTGATATGGAGTATGGGACATGTATGGGCGTGTGAGACAGGGAGGGTATGCATCGAGCACGACAATGCGGATTTGGTTGCACACTAGTACATTGCACTTTGACAGCATGACAGCGGCGACAATTTCAACCGCGCCCAGGACTATAGGTGGAGCAGATGGGCGTGTTGGAACAATGCAACAAGTTATTAAAGTCTGCTGACATGGAGCGTAGCCAATTGGCGCCATGCTCTCAGTGCTGCTGACGAGCGTCACCGGATGGACACATGGTGCAGAGTGCATGATCAAGTGTCCTTTGCCTGCATAGACGAGGATACGCTGCAGCGCTACTACCGTGCAACCGTGCAACTCCTACTGGAAATTCAGGAGAAGCAAGATCGAGCCGGCTGTGGAATGGCGAAAAAGAGGGTGTGGCGCGCGCATGAAGCGCGAAGACTAATTCGAAACTAGCTGGAGCCGGGGTGACAAATGTTGGCGATGACTTGTGACAGGGTCCCTAAGTTATTTGAGAAGTTCCAGTGAGTCGATAATCTGGTAGTAGTAATGTGTGGACGCAGGATGGTCGTCTTGTTGTCTGCATCTCTCATTGGACTATGCTCTGCAGTTCTGGACGGCTACCATGACGGACTTTCTGGCGGCGGGGCGCAGCGGGGGCCGACACGTTGTCAATCTGTCACTTGACGCCGGTCCCCAAGAGATTTGATGGTGATAGGGCGGCATGCAATGCAACGCGGTGGCGCATCATAGCTATTGTACAAGCTCGGGTTGGGACGGACGTCATCGCCAAGGTTGCGTTGGAAGATGAACAAAGGGAGCCAACAAGGGAGTCATTTTGGGCCTAGAGTCTCGAGAGACACATCGAAAGTGAAGCGCAGATCGTCTGTCGCGACCAAAGGCGGAACAAAAGCCAAGCTGGTTGGACAGGCATGCATGTGGTTGTGGGAAAGAATGGGTTTGTTAGCTATTGTGTTCAATGAGCTCGGGAGGAACCCATTTGGCAGTGATGGGCGGTGCCAGCTGGCAGCCACAGTGGCAATTGGCGAGGTGGGTGGCTAGTGCGCTGGCACCCAAATCTCGAGACATCAAAGGGCGATACCCGCCATCAAACCAGCATTCTCCGCACTCCTATTACCGCCACGATCCTTCTCTTGTCTCGCCAAAATTATTGTCTCGTAATGAAAATGCGTCTCAATATTCAAGCTGTCAGGTTCCTGGCCTCGGCCGAGTTACAGCCTTTACGTATGCACCCGCAGGTATCCATCTAGCTTCCGTGATCAGATCCATGGTATTTACCGAGTACGCCCATCTTGATACGATTCGAGACATGTGTCTACCCTCCCACAGTATCACAGCATGTCTCCGATACCAACGTTTATTCGCGAGAAAAGGCGCGTATCCGTTGTGAAACCTTTTGCGATGCGCATTGTTGTCTGTCACCACCAGAACAACCCAGCAGAAAGGAGCCCTGCGGTTTTTCTTGTTAGCTTGTGATCGGCATCCGTCCCGTGAATAATGATCGGCAGAGAGCGTGCCAACGCGACAACAATGGATGACGGCAATGAAATGCACGGTTTCATCATACCGCGACCTAATTCCCGCAGCATGCCCGACCATCTAACTGTTATTGCTGCTTGCCTGCGGCCACATCTCGCGGCTGCCACGCGACAAGTGTTTCCTCTCCACGCTTGCCCATTTACGCCAGCGACTCGAAGCTGATAGATGGCCCGAATTACCTGTTACTACTTACGGATAGTCACAGTCAAGATCTGGGCATCTAACGCTAGCTAGTTAGCCTCGCAAGGCTGCGAGCGATGGTCGCTTCCTGAGTATTCATGCACTACTGCCTAAGACTTGCGCGCTACATTTCACAGAACAGCAGTACATCCAACAAGGTGCGGATAACTTCATTCGCATTCAGTAAATATCACTCAGAAAGAAACGCATCCGTGCTCCTTGTCCTTGGCAAGCCGCTTCCTGGTAGCATGACGCGTCCCTGTTGATGGCCGGGCGCGCCAACTCCACTTCGGAACATTGCGAAGTGGGCTTTTGTTTCCGATGCCGCTCGAATCTGATGATCGTTCATCGCCAGATGCTCGCAGCTTAACTAGGAGAGACTTCAAGCAGTGACATCTACTGCTGTTGTTATGCTCTGCATGAGACGGTCTCCGATCGGCCGTTTTGAATAGCCTCCACGTTGCGAGTCTGCATAACGTGTTTCTGCAGATGCCTCTGATCTAGTAAAATTATAGGGCCGGCTATGGAGCCCCAACCCCCCGCGCCTCGAATAACATGGAGCCAGCCAGTAGGTAATTTGGTACCAAGCCAAGGTCCAAGGGCACCTTTGCGCGACGACCCGCCTGCTGGCGTAATGGGGACTGGGCGCAGTCGTTCGCCTGAAAATTGCTTGACAGTCTTACCACAAGGCAGCTGTGCTTCACGCTTCGTTTTAGCCAACTGCTCAGAATGGAGAGCCATAAAGCATCAGCGTTGCATTGATCTTCTGACAGACGGCCCTCTTCCCCATACCACCTGCAATGGCAGGCTCTCCCCACTCTCAGCAACTTTGCCTCGAGGCCTGAAAAGCCACAGATGCAAGCAGTGCATTGTGGCTGTCATTGACGTTGGCCGTTGCCAGTGTTGCAGCTCATCACTCATTAGCCCAATCAGTGGTACGGAGTACTATGATGGCTGATGGGCTGGTTGATGTCATCACTGGAGCTTGCCAGAATTGATTTGGCTTATTTGGAGTCTGGGTGACACCAACTTGCCGTATTTCGTCAAAAGGGGCCAAAGGTTGCCTAATTAACCTCGCATACTAGCAACGCGTTCATTTCCCAACGGCCAGTCACAGTCCAGCCTGTTTAGCTTCCTGTTTTTTTTTTTTTTTTTTTCAGATCATTACTTCTCCGCCCGATTTTGACACGTCAGAATACCTACGGGGCATCATGGGCCTTTCGCTGCGGGCACTGCCCTCCAAGCAGCCATACAAGTCATTGATTTACCTCATCGTTTGTACAAGCGTCTTCTTCGTCTTGTCGAGGTTGTATTTGACTTCCAACGAGGATTTGCTTACACTCGGCACCATCCAAGACTCGCCAGAGACACACGAGCTATGCGCTTCTCATGGCTTCACTGCATATCCCGCGACAGCCGCGGGCTCCCGTCGGAAAATTTACGACCTGACAATGATCAACACCGAACTCGATTGGCTCGAAATTCGTCTCGATGCGTTATACGACGAGGTTGACCTTTTCATCATCGTGGAATCGCCAAAGACATTCCACGGCCACTCGAAGCCTATGATAGCCAAGGACAACTGGGACCGCTTCGCCAAGTACCACAACAAGATGCTCTACCACGAGCTGGAATTCCCCAGCAGCTTCCATCCCCACCAGACATGGGATTTCGAATACCTGCAGCGTGATGCCAGCTACGAGCAAGTCTTTCCCAAACTCACCGGCGACCGCGCCCCGCGTCTCGGCGACGTGCTCGTCGTCGCCGACGTGGACGAAATACCACGACCCGACACGCTACGTACGCTGCGCGCCTGCAACTTCCCCCGACGCCTCACACTCTTCTCGCGCTTCTACTACTACTCGTTTCAGTTTCAGAGCATCGGACCCGAGTGGCACCATCCCCAGGCTACATTCTATGACGGCCAGCGGACGCTCACGCCCAACAACCTGCGCGCCGGTCGCGGTGGCAACTTCATCTCGCGGTGGCGCGAGTCGGGCAAGTATCCCAACTCGAGCTGGCACTGCAGCAGCTGCTTTGACTCGATGGAACTTTTCCTGAATAAAATGGCGAGCTTCTCCCACAAGTGGATGAATGGCGCGGAATACCGCGATCCCGAACGCATCGCCAACGCTGTGCGCGAGGGCGTCGATATCTGGGGCCGCAGGTCCAACAAGTTTGAGCGGATCGAGAATAACCAAGACTTGCCGGCGCTGGTGAGAGACGACCCGAGGTACGCCTACCTAAAAGATCGCAGCGGCGAATCGGCGGGTATGAAGGACTATCCGTGAGGGAAGATCTTGGTCAACCAATGGAGCAATGGAATGATGAAAAGGACCGCAATGGGAAAATAGGCGTTATCTTTAAGGGGGTATAAGCGTGCTGCTCGATTTCGGAAAAGCGACTGGAATTGAATGATTCGCGAATGATTGAAAGGCTTCGAATAATAATATAATACCATGCCTGGATTTGAATCATTTCGGCAAGATATATCTGGCCAGGAATCACGTTTTGCAAAATTTTCGTTGACTGTACATCTCGACTACCTTTGGCTACTAATGCTGTTCAGTCTAGGTCTGTTAAAGCTTTCAACTATCGAAAAGGTATATTTTGAATTTGAATATTCGAGTATAATAATCTATATGTAGAAGAAGCAAAAGGTATCAAGAGGGGCAAACGCCCCCGCAGACAGATATAAACTACCTAAGCAAAGAAAACCGACTTGGCAGGGCAAGCCATCCCAACGCAAGAGAGAGCTGAAGCTTGCTCGTCGCGATAAACACAGCCCTTGCAATATATACAGTAAAAGTAGGAAAGAAACAAATTTCCGGAATATTGCGCAAAAGAAGAAAGGCAGAAAAACAAAAGGTATCAGGGCTAAAGACGTGCCCGCGCTTCCACTCGCTCTACATCCAGCATCAAGATCGACTCGAGGCAATGCTCGGCGGGCCCTGCGCCTTGCGAACGGAAAACCTGGGCAGAATCGACGAAGACTTGTTCTTTTCGCTGCTTAGGCTGCTTACCCTTTGGGCGGCAGCAGGCGACAGCTCCTGCACCGTGTTTGTATCGAGAAACGCCTGGGGAAATATGCCCCATTTGCCCTTGGCATTTGTGCCGGACCAGCACCAATGTTCAGGATAGGGCCCTGTGGTTATTCCGCGTGTCAGTTGCATGTCCGTTTTACATTGTTGCTGAATTTTTTTTTTTTTTGAAGCATTGTCCGAGGACCCCACTTACAGCTTATGTTGGTGATGACTTCGTTCTTGTCAAACCTCAGCCACTCCGTCTTGTCCTTATCCTTGTGCGCAAACTTCCATCTTGCCTTGGCTCGGATGTGACTCGTCCCGTCCATGCGAATGTCGCGCGACGGAGGCGATTCCAGCCTCAGCGTCTCCAGAGGGACAGAGGCGTGCACGCCGTCGTACCAGCCCATGCACCACTCTCCATTGTACTTGGCTGGCCAGCTAAGACCAGTCACTTTGGAGCCGACCACGAGCTCGAGAGCAGGTGTGCGGTCTGCTAGCAGTCTCTGACCATACATCTTACGTGCAGGTTCTCGGGCCACGCCCACAGGCATCGCGGCTGTTTCTTGCTCGTGCTCCAGTGCGGGGTGCGGCACCGGCGGCTTCATAAAGTGCAGGTCGTAATCGTTGCGGTATTGTTCGGGCACGTTCGCCTGGTCAACGACGACGACGCCGGGCACCTCGGGTAGTGGTCTGGGATGGCGCGCGAGATGATTGAAGAGCGACTTGACGCTGAAGAAGACGGTGGCATCGCTGGGGTCCAGGGTTCGTCCTTGGCGAACGCAAAATACACAACCGTACAGAGTATCATCTGGGCGTTTGGTGTGAACATGGCTCTTTTGAAGGAATCGCAAGCGGTAGCCGACACCACCGTGTCGAAAGTTGCCACATTCCTGTTTCCCCAAGTCATTTTCAATGTCTTGGAAAGATAGCTCAAAGACACACCCGGTGCAGCGCGCCACTGTTGCTGTTCCAGTAAAGCCCACCGGCCTTCGTGTCTTCTTGACACCTAGACCACCAACCACAACCTCTTCGGCTCCGCTGCAAAATCCCTTGCAGAGATAAAAAGAGGAGTTGCTTCCAATCGAAGAATCTTTCTGTGACATGATTGGTGCCGGCCCTGAGGGTCGACGATCTGACTCTACCACGATGAGGCCGTCGTCCACGCTCTGAGTGGGCATCATCGGCGGGCGAATAGAATTCCCAGCAGTCTCTTGTGAATAATCTGATATGCGGACATTATTCAGATAAGGATCGAGGATGCTCTCTGCCACAGAGTTCGTCCTCGAACGACGCTGTGGAAGGCCGCCGAATGTGTCGCGATGTGTGTCGTGTTCGGGGGCACCGGAACCAGACTCTAGCGACACCTGGTGCGTGTGATGCGTCCAATTTGTAGGTTTAACGGATTTACCACTATCGGCGGCATGATTGTCATTGCCATCTTCCTCCTGGAACGGCTCGAGCTTTGTGTTAAGATGTAGCGGGCTCCGCTGTGGACTGTTCTGTTGGTAGCCATAATGCTGATGCGTGAGGCGGCGCCATTCTGCTTCGTCATAGGGATCGGTATCAGAGGCTCTTTGCTCTTGCCCAGAAGATAGGCCTATTGGACGACGTTGGAGTGTCGGGCTGAGCCTGCGCTGGCCAGAACTGGCTGGCGATGTTACCGAGTGGTAAGGCCGGCTGGGCAACGGAAGTGGCACGAGCGGTCGCCTTGGAACCGGCTCGCCTTCCGTCGTGACTCCAATCTCGTCGCTTGATCCGACAATGGTTGTGTCCCATGGGTCGGCCGAGGGTGGCCGCGGTGGCGGCGGCTGCTGAGGGGGCGGAGCTAGCTGAGAGGGGCTGACGACTGGCTCATCCTCTGGAGCTATCACGCTGCTAGGCTGTCGATCGCGGAAGTTTTCAAGCTCTTCATTAGCATAGTAGACGCTCTGAGTTGCGCGCCGCGGAGCGCCTGGTCCTGGGCTAGATGGTGCACCTGTCGCGCTTTGAACCGAGGAGCGTGGTGGTGTTGGTGGTATAGGAAAGCTTGGCGGGGGCATTGGCGAGGAGGGAGGGGAGAACTCGTTGAGATATGATTGTGGTGTGTGGTCTTTGGAGGGCAGCTTCATGCTGATTAAAACCTCGTAGATTTTGAGCGCAACCTCTCGTGTGAAGGCCTGGAGTTCGGTATACTTATCGGCCTCGAACTCGTCTTCCTCGACATATTCGTCGAAGCCGTATACCAGACGGCTCAGTGTCGCTCGAGGCTCTTTAATTTCTTCTAAAAGAATACATCAGCTCGGTATGGATCACCCATGGTGGGACGTTGGGAAATGGCCTACCATTTTCTCGCAGAGCATTGAGAAAGCTGTCGCCATATTCAGTGTGTCGCTTGGTACACTGGGGTTCGATTAGCTTGACGGCCTTTTCGCCTTCTCTGAGAAGCTTCTTCGCCGCTTTGCGCATGGACTCGTTTTCACCAGCATTTTCCAAGGCCGTTTTGGCCTCTTCAACGACATCGCAGAAGGGCTTCAGTGTTAGCACGTTGACCTCTTCGTTCATGGTGGCGGCGATGGCGCAGGCAGACTGCTGGGCGTAGGGTGTTTGCGTGTCAACTGCCTACGAGTCACAAGAATAAGGGGGCCGGCCTTTGACTACAGTCTTCCAGATTGAACACAGATCCTGCGTATCGTTAAGTCTGTGCGATATTCCTTCAGTGGCGCAAAGGTCGCGAGGACGACCCAGCGACCTTGGTATTGGTCGGCTGTTGCGCTGCAAGCCTTAAACAAAGGCGGCACGATTGCGGTGTGTTGGTGTAATGTAAAGGAAACGGGTCGCCGAGGAGTGCTTATGCAGAGCCAAGCGATATAGTCTGACCATTACAGGAGGAAGAAGTATGATGAGAAGATGGATGTGAGTGAGCCTGTGGTTTCTCGGCCGTCGCCCAGTATTTGGGAGCAGGGCGAACCGGGGACAGGCAATCAGCGAGACGGCATAATACAGACAAAGTGGTGGCTGCCACAGGCGACGCCTCGTGGGCACGCTAACGCAGCCGCACGCAAGACCGCATCCCCGGACACTGGTTGAGGTTGGCGGGCTGAAAATGTCTGCAGGCAAAAGCAGCGGAGCAGTGAGCAAGGGGCTGGCCTTTTGCCCACTATCACGCAGGAATCTATTGGTGCTGAACCGCTGACGGGCTGGCAATGGCATAGTGTGAGGCAGACCGAAGGATCGAAAGACCACCACAACCACCACCACCATGACCGTCAACGGGCTAATCGGTTCCGAGCCAGAACTAGAGCCAGCCTGCTACCCTTGATGCAGTAACCGACGACGCCCGTCTCTGGTTGATCGGAACCCCGAATCAGTGACGTACATGTCGCTGATGAGACAATCAAGAGCGATCGGAGGTGGCCACAGGCAGCCATAGTTACATGGTTCGCCCAAGTCGCGTGTGCAATTGGTGCCGCCCCGGGCGTTTCCGTTGAGAACAGACAGTGGACCGAAGCTGCGCTAGCCAGCGGTGCGTTCTAACCGTCTGGTGTTTAAATATTTCGCCTGTCCAATTCGCCCGTGTCCTTGCTCATCTTGGTTAGAGGCTGCCGTTCTTGCGAAGAACGTTCCTGTGAGATTTATCAGAGAACCGGGGCTGCAACACCAGAAGGGGCAGACCAGGAAGTTGCAAAAAATCGGAGAATCAATGAAGAATTGTAGTTCGGTATCTGAATGAATGCTAGCCTGGTGGCAGAGCAAGTAAATGGCCAACCTGAAGCAAGTTGCCAAAATGTGTAGTCGAGTGTTTGCCCTCGCCAAATCCCTCAAAGGCCCCAAGAAGAACAAGCTGCGGCGGGGCGGGGCGACGCTGGTCCCGCCCGAACCGGTACCGACCTGCCCCTGCCCCTCCCCCTCCCCAGAGTTCCCTCCATCACTTATAGCTTCATCCTTGACCACGTGCGTTCTGCTCTTGAAACGTCTCCTTATACCCAAGTAGCGGCCAAGATGCTTCCGCCCCTCTTTCCCTTTCGCATAATAATTTGTTGATCAAGATTGTGCTCAAACTAGTTCGTAGTTCCAACTATGGTTCGGACCTCCTTGCGGGTCAGCGTCGACTTATCGCCCCACCGGGATCATCATCATGGCTCGCCCCCTGGGCGGCTTGCAGGATCAGCGAGCCACCCTCATCCGCGAAGCGCCATGCCATTCAACAAAGAGCTGACGGAGAGTAATTTCATTTCGTGGATCGGATGGTGCTGTTGAGCATGCGACTCGAATTGCCGATCTCTTCTGTTTCCCCCTTCGTGGCACTGCAGCCTCGTCATCGCTTACACGCTCCGCAATATATGCTATGAATAATTTCTGCGACGTTTGATTATAGTTGGCCGCGCATGAATTCCTGATGCAGATGAGTCATAGTCTTGAATGATCGATTTTCATCTATTCACAATAACAAGATGGCGTGCTCTTCCAGGGATTGCACTGTTCGACCTAAAACCAGCGGTTACGTCCACAACCTCTCCTGTTTTTACCACCCGAACAAAATCATGCCCTGGGACTTGGCTCCGCGAGATTGGCTGGCTTGCCGGGTTTTTTGTCCTATCTCGGTCAGCGCGTGCTCGGCTACCTTTGTTGTGGCACCTCTCAACTTACAATCTGGGAAATGAACATGCGGCCAATATCAATGGTCTCTTGCATACCCTGCTGTCGCTGCCAAAAGCTAGAATTCACATTAGCCACAGCCTTCTAGAACTTGCTTTGATCATGACTCACATTTCTGCTGGCGAACTCTTGCCTTTAAGGGAAGTAAGGCGTGCCTCTTCCTCCAGAGCAGCTCTGGTAATCTTTTCCGACGTCTCGATACCAGGAGCCGCGGCTCGGCCAGCAACATCCTGTCCCAGATGGTCTTGCAGCAGACGACGCTTCATTAAGAATCGTTCTTTCCGTTCCTTTTGCAACCCAGGGCTCTCCAATTTATCCAAAACAGTGCGAACGACGATCTGCGCCAAAAAGTAAAAGTGCTCCACGAGCAAGATACTCAGCAAAAGACCCCATGCCGTAAAGTTGGAGGCGCTTCCACGCTCACCGTTCCTGTCCCTGCTGCACAGAAAGACGATTGCGGAGCTGGTGACACTGCCGAGCCATGACAGAACACCGAGAGTTTGCAACCATGGACCAATAGAATCAGCTCTCCACGGAACGGGTCGGCGGCAGCTCATGGCAATCTTGAGAGCATCGGAGCGAAGTTCGACCCAGTTGTTGACCAGGAAGCAGCATGGCGCCAACGGCCAAGCAACTGAGAAGAGATTCAGGTAGCCTTGGCGTTGTTAGTAATCAGTACCTAGATCAATCAGTAGCTGGTACTCACCGAATTGCATCACCATCTCGCGGTAATCTTCTGCAACGTCATAGACGACCATCTCGTATTCGTTGCGGACTCGCTTCATAAACTCAGTCTCTTCTGGGTTATCCTGAACAGCATCCTCACCCCGTTTCGCTTGTATCTCCTTGGCCTTGGCAAAGGCTCTCTGCTTAACATATGGAACGACCAGCTCAGTGGCCAAGTTGACAATTTGCGCCGTGACAGTAAAGTAGAACATTTGGGACGAAATACGCTGAGGGTTAATGTGAAATTCACGCGTGGCGAGTGGCGCTTTGCTAAAAGTGATAACCTGCGCAGTTCGTCTCCAAAAGTCGAGGGCGGGAATGAGAAGTTGGCCAAACGGTAGGTAGACGAACGTGGTGAAGAGCAGGGGCATGTAAGACGTCATAAAGTTGAGGACAAACTGCTTTTGAATCAAGGCTGCGTTGTATGCATCGACAGTGGCATAGTTTTCGCGATCCGTCAGTGCTTTGGCTGCAGTCATTAAGAGGGTGGATATAATGGGCGTGCAGACGACGAGAATGACTGTCGGGACAAAGGTGAGGTATTGCTTTCCAGGGCCGTTGTAAACTTCGTTGATGAAGATTTCGAGAGAGATGGCTGTAAGGGAAAGGCTACCGAGAGCAATGACGCATGCCAGAGCAAAGGGCACTTGAAGAATCTGAGTCTGGAGTCTCTTCATGGGAGGGTAGACACGAAGCGCTTCGCCGGTGACGGGATCTTCCTTTTCATATTCCCACTGGTATTCGGGGCGCGGCTGCTGGATTTCTGAGACGCGTCGCACACCCCATTGAACAGCAAGATCGAGCTCCTTCTTCTTCCAGTACTCAAAGAAGATGACGGACCAGAGACAGGTGGCAACAGCATAGATCATGGAGAATTGGCCCAAACACAACCAAGCGCTGAAACCAATTGCAGAAGGTACAACCAGGAAGCGCAGGTACGACCGCAGAAATACAAAGTACAAGGTGATGTTTTCGCCAAATTTCTCGCGAATGTCGTAAATGTCGGATTCTTCGAGGAGGTATTTGCCGCTCCAGTTGGAGATCCACTGCTTGTTGAAGGCGCGATTGTGGAGGGGGAAAATGGCATCGACATACTTCCATTTGCCAGCGTTTTCTGTGATTCCAGCGCCCCCTTCGTTCTCTGGCTTGATCATCATGAGGTATACGAGTCGCAGGCGCTCAGCCTCGGTCACGGGTTCGCTTTCGAGCGTCTTGGCGACATCGTGGTTGGGGGTGGTGGATCGAATGCCGTGCAGCCAGTCTTGCAGCCTGGCCCTGTAAATTTGCTTTTGAAGTAGCTCGGTTGAGGCGATCTTGACAAAGACGTAAAGGGAGTCCTTGCTGGCGCGTCGCACCTCGCTGGCGAGCCCCACGGCGGTTAGGGCCTTGATGAGCTCGACGTAGCCAGCTTCGGCCTCTGCTTTTTCTACGACAATATTAGCCAAATGGTCCGAGTGGGATATATTGCGCGTGAATCGCACCTTTGGCGGGAACTTTATAGTGAACGACATAGTCGACGCTGTTTTTGGGGAGGAACAGTTAGCGCAACTGTCAGTAAGCAGGCAACAGATGGCTGAGAGGAGACGATACCCATTGTTGTCGTCGACACTGCCGTCATTTTTGGGAGAAGCCATTGCGGTCGCGGTGGTTTCCATCATGGGCCAAATATGGACATGAAGAAGTGAAGATGAGGGGAACGAGACAGTGATTTAAGGTCGAAGCGAAATGACGTGGTGGAGGGAGCTACGGACAGGGGGGGACAGCTGGAGATGGGAGCTGTTGTGGAGTTTGTTTCAGCTGCACGCATCTCAAATATATCGGACAAGACAAGATGACAAGAGCACATGGAATTATAAGATATGTCAGTAGAAACAGCGTGAATACTAGATATTCGAATTTTTGGCCATGCCCATGCGGAGAATATTGATTCAAGTCCCAGGCAAAGAGGCCTGGCCAGCCATCATGACGCTGCGACTGAATTTCTAGGTAGGTAAGGTAGCAGGTAGGTACCTAACTACACACTGTAGCACCAGGTAGCTGAGGGCGAAACCTTGGTCTTGGTGCTTGTGTGGGGCGCCAACAGAGCTGAGATGGCTGCAACCCTGGCAGGCGACAGGGTAGCCAGCCAGGTGCCAGCCACTGAGCGCATCAGATACTTGCACCGCCTCTCTGTTGAAACTGTTGACTGCTCATGACTGGGCAGCTTTCGAAGAAGCAGACAATATTTTATAAAGGGCCAGGGACGCAGGATCGCGGTAAGCTGAGCGTAACCCTCACGCTCCAGGGACGCCACAGTGTACAAAGTGATGGGTGCTCTCTCCTCTAACCAAGACGATCGCCACCAGGGCAGCCACACCAGCTATTGGGTGCGCCACACTTGGTTCTACCTTGATCCGCGATTTAGAGCTCATAGTTGATTAACTCGAAAACGGCGGCTAAGCTTGTGGAGGCAGAGGTGACAAGAGAATCGTCAAACAAGTGTCAAAAAAGGACCTGTGATGAGTAATTCGAATGATCGCTTCGCCCAAAGAGGAAGCCGGCAATAGAACAACACTTGCGATTGTTTCACGAAAGCATTAGCTACTCGGTAGCTATGTTCATTCCCGTGCCTACTGTGTTGGTTTTGCCGAGCTTAAAACGTTATGAATTTTCCTTTGCAAATTTACTTGATGAAAAAAATTGGGCGCGATATGCTAATTACTTTTCCCTGGAGCACCTGTATGAGATCATCTTTCCTTGGCATCCCCTCACGCGATCGGCCGAGTGGATAGTTAAGGCGGGCTGCATGCAAGTGCCTACGCCTACGAATAAAAAGAGTCTGTGTCGGTTTGACCAGAAATCAGAAAGACTGCTTGACATCCACAGACCGAGTATACGCGAGGCAGGGCAAGACAAACCCCCTGCATCTTCTTCACCTCAGTCCTTCTGCTTTGTCAGTTGTCAGAATTGACGCACCACGAGGTGCTTTCCTTTGGAATCAAGGTTAACCTGAAAGAGGACAGCCTAGATAGGCACCGACGGAATGGCCTGTTGTCGGAGGAACGACACGACGGCGACCAGGGGGTAGACGCCGTCGAAAATTCCTGTCTTTACTGGCGCTGTGTAGAACGATCCACATTCTCATGCTCACAGTTGAGGCTTCCTTAGTCAAGGAGACATCTACATGGCAAAGAGGGGAAAGAAGACAGTACGCAACTCAGTACGATGGGAGATCTTTGGAGCCTCCGAGCTCAGCGTGGCCCACCTCAAAACACACCCACTATTACGTCTCTTCTTTCTTTGTTCCGAGACTATACAGATGAGATAGCGGGACTACTGTCGAGACTTGATTTGAAGAGTACATTGGTTTAAGTGGATTGTGTTGCCACGCTAACTTTTAGTAAAATGGCCGACCGCAATACTACCTTCCTGTCTTATGTACAACTGTGACTTTGCAATTGGGTTTCCACCCTACGAATACGAAGATACAGACAAGTTCATCCATTTACTAAATCTCAGCTCATCAAAAGGTCTGACTTGAGCAAGTACCACGCCAGACTACTGAACCCGGAGCTATCACGAAGTTGACCAACTGCCACCAATGATCCGATCATCCCCGGCCATCCTTGCTCGAAATAGGCAAGAGCTCCTTTACATCGATATCGGTTTTTTACAGATGCCAAGTCTGCTATCGAGCGGACCGCATTTTCGCGGGGCAAAACTGGAACGTTTGTGCCGGTAGCCGTTTGTTGTGCCACCTTCTTGATCCAGACAGTTTTATCCATCATGCATTCATGGTATTGCCTCGCCCATAATCTTCCTCCGTTGCTAGTCTGCACCCCGCCGGGCCGAGTACGTCAGACCTCCGTAGGCGGCATCATCTTCTATGGGAGTTGCCGTGAGCAGATGCGGGTCATCGGCTCTTTAAATCAGCAGACAGGAAGCCGCGCGACTATAAAGCCGAGGCTACGCCTCCGTTCCATGTATTAAATCCCTGCAAGAATATTGTCGCACTCTCCCATACAATTTCGGCACCTGTGGCAATGTATGCTTCTCTACTGCCTCTTTTGGCCGCTCTGGCGGCCGCCTCTCCAGCAAACCTTCAGATGACCCTGAAGCAGTCGCTTCCCACGATCCCTCAGGGCTGGCAGGTCCATTCGGATGCTCCCGCCGACCAGAAGATCAATTTGCACATTGGTCTCAAGGAACAGAACATGGACCAGCTGCAGAAGCGTCTGCTGGAAATGAGCCACCCTGATCACGCCGATTACGGCAAGCACATGAGCAAGGCAGAAATTGATGCCCTGACGGCCCCTACCCAGGGGACTGTTGAGTCTGTCACCTCGTGGCTGTCTTCCCACGGGATCGAAGCGGGTGAAGTCTCCAACGGCCTGATGCCCGTAACGGTCAGCATCTCTCAAGCTGAGAAGATGCTTGGCACCAAATACCACGTTTACCACCATGCTGCCGAGGACAAGTACACAATCCGTACTACCCAGTACAGCCTTCCTCAGGCTGTACACTCCGAGGTCAACATGATCCAGCCCACCACCATGTTCAGCGACATGGGCATGATCAACCGTCAGCTCACCGCTTCCAAATCCGCTCGCAGCAAGTCTCCCAAGGCTCCCAAGTCCAAGCGGGCTCAGTGTGGTGGCTCTGTCAACCCTGCCTGTCTGCGAAGCTTGTACAACATCAACTACACTCCCAGCAGCAGCAAGTCCCTTCTCGGTGTTGCCGGCTACCTTGAGGAAGTGGCCAGTCAAGATGACTTGAGCAGCTTCCTTCAGGAGCAGAACATTAAAAACGCCGGCAAGTTGTCTGTTGAGCTCGTGAATGGCGGTACCAACGACGGTGATGGCACCCTTGAAGCCGATCTTGATATCGAGTAAGTGAACAGTCCTAGACAATGACGAAAGATTATCTTTTAATGAAGACAATCAAGATATACCGTTGGATTGAGTGCTGGCATTGAAAACGTCTTTTATTCGACTGGCGGCCGCCCTCCGTGGAAGCCGGACTCTGGCAGCAACCCCAACAACAACACCAACGAGCCCTACCTGGACTGGCTAAACTACATTCTCGCCAAGTCTAGTCTTCCTCAAACTATCACTTCTTCTTATGGTGATGATGAGCAGACTGTCCCCAAGGACTATGCGGACAATGTCTGTAACCTCTTCATGAAGCTTGGCGCTCGTGGTGTCAGCTTCATGTGTAGCTCTGGTGATGGTGGTGTCTCGGGTGGCCAGCCTACCAACTGCCAAGCCAACGATGGATCTGGCAAGCGGAAGTTTCTTCCCACCTGTGAGTGAAATTACTTTTTTGACTATTGTACTACGTTTTGTTAACCTCGATTGGATAGTCCCCGCCAGCTGCCCCTGGGTCACTGCCGTTGGTGGCACTACTGGTTCTCCCGAGACTGCCGCCAGTCTTTCGTCGGGTGGTTTCTCCGAGTACTACCCTGCCCCTAACTATCAGACAAATTCTACATCTAGCTACCTGTCTCGCATTGGCAAGCAGTACTCTGGACTATACAACCCCAAGGGACGTGGTATCCCTGATGTTGCCGCTCAGGCCGAGTACTTTGAGATTGTCACGAGCGGTTATGACGAACACGCCAGCGGTACCAGCGCAGCTTCTCCCACTTTTGCTGCTGTTATTGCACTCTTGAACGACTACCGCATGTCGCAAGGCCGTGCTCCTCTGGGATTCCTCAACCCCTGGTTATACAGCAAGGCAACTTCCGGCCTCAACGACATCACCTCGGGCTCCAACCCAGGATGCAATACGAATGGTTTCTCTGCTTCTAGTGGCTGGGATCCCGTCACCGGCCTGGGTACCCCCAACTTTGGCAAACTCAAGCAGACTGTCTAAGATATTGATTATGACTCGATATTTTGCATGATGCAGCAGGATATGCAAAGCTAAGCGCAGAATTGTCATCTGCAGTACATATTTGAACATATTTATATATATTGGCTTTTCTGTTCCAGTTCTTTGACCAAATTATTTTCGAAATGGAGTTGGACTACGGATATGTAATCCATGTCCGGAAATCGGAGACTGGCTCTTACCCTGTTTCGCGTATACTCGGTCTGTGGATGTCAGCATAGTACCAAAAACCAATCAATGAGAAAATATCAAATACGATGATATTGGGTTGGCGGCTTTTTGCCTGGTGAAAAGAAACAAGATGGTGCCAAGCAAGACGTGTATAAGCGGTGGTGGCTGAAGTACCTGTTTGGTCAGGCAATGCGTGGCGTGCCACGAGTTTTCTAGCAACTCTGACGCGATGATAGAGATATACTGAACAGCCAAAATTTGCCCACAAATTTCCCAGCCCCATTATAGAAAATTGCCAACGTGGGTGACGCCACTGGCTGAGCATCTCCGATCTACAGGGCGCTGCACACTATCGCTCCACTGTGACGACTGCTAAAAGGGTACATTCGCCTGCACGTCACAGCAGTGTCAAAACAAGTACCTCCCGACTCACCTCGCCTCCAGCCAGTACCGTAGCTCGAATTCACCCACGAATTGCTTCATCAACTACCTCTTCGCGACAACTGCTTCATCCCTTTCAATCTACGTCCGGCCCGTCTCAACAGGCCACGGAACCAGCCCTCGCCCCAGCAGATGGGTCTGCTGCAAGCCCTCGGTCTGCGGCGCTCCTCGCAGTGGCAGCGCCTCACCGTGCTCGACCACCTGCTCCTCTCGCCGCTCACCTTTCTCGCCATCCACCTCTACCACGTCCTCGTCTGGCTGCGAGGGCGACCCTTGCGCAAGCCGCGCGGCAAGGCGCCCGTGCGCGTCGTGTGCATCTCGGACACGCACGACCTGACCGTCGACGTGCCCGACGGGGACATCCTGGTCCACGCGGGCGACCTCACCAACGCGGGCACCGCGGCCGACATCCAGAAGCAGCTCGACTGGCTCGCGGGTTTTGCGCACCCGGTTAAAATTGTGGTCGCGGGTAACCATGATTCGTACTTTGATCGCCGGGCGCGCCGGGACGAGGACGTGCGCAGCAAGGCCAAGCTGCGGCTGGGGGAGATCCTGTATCTGCAGGGCGACATGACGGTGCAAGAAGTCAATGGGCGAAAGATTAGCATCTTTGGCGCGGGCGATGTGCCTGAATGCGGGCCAAAAGAGTTTGCGTATGTTTTTTTTTTATCGGGAATTTGGAATAAGCAGGGGGGCGCTTCCTTGTTGCTGACTTGGAACAGATTCCAATATACTCCCGTGACGCAGCCATGGTACAATAGAGTACCACCTCAGACAGATATCCTTGTTACTCATACCCCGCCAGTATGTATTTGATGCCCCCCAACCCAATCTAAAAGCATAATTCTAAATGGCCGGCCTGCAGAAACACCATCTCGACCTTGACCTTGGCTGCCCACATCTGCTCCGCGAAGTATGGCGTGTAAAGCCACGTCTGCACGTCTTTGGCCACTGTCACTGGGCCTATGGACAGGAATCCATCTACTTTGACGAAATGCAGACCGCGTACGAGACGCTTCTCTCGCGCCCTCGCCGGGGCCCCATTATGGATTTCGTTCCGAACCGCTCCTGGATGTACATGTGGCAAATCGTCTACTACGGCATCCGAGGGGTTGTCTGGAAGTGGCTCATGATGGGCGGTCCCAGAGACAATCAGGGCGGCAGCATCATGGTCAACGCTGCGCAAATGTACGGCGATACCGGCCGCATCAAGTCGCGTGCGGTTGTGGTGGATATTTAACGCATGGGGGCAACATGTACATATCAGACTCTCTCTCTCTCTCTCTCTCTCTCTCTCTCTCTCTCTCTA
>NW_007930856.1:401907-411907 GCF_000280675.1 Beauveria bassiana ARSEF 2860
CTCTCTCTCTCTCTCTCTCTCTCTCTCTCTCTATCTCTCCACCAAGGAGTATAAAAAGCTGAGCTGTTGCGTATATCAAAATCCAGCTGCAATCAGAAACTGGCCCGAGTAATACAAGATCCAAACCGCGTGCTGCATCCACGGCCGGTGGCCCGACTCCCGCGCCACCACAAACTCCTCCGTCGCCAGTATCGAGTCCGACAGCGCAAACAGCACCCCGCCTAGAACAATGGTCCCGCTGTGCACTGTGAGCACCGCCAGCACCATGGTCAGGATCGTCGCCGTGTAGACGAGAATGGGCGCCCGCAACGCGCCCGCCACCCGCGGCATCAGCACCGCCGCCATGCCCGGCGCCAGCAGCAGCATGCCACCCGCGACGCCCTTCCGCCAGGCATCACCATCTTGCCCAATGATGATTCGCACGCCGACGCCGCCGCCGCTGCCGCTGCCGAGCCCCGCAAACAGCGCCACGTAAAACAGGTGCGCGACGAGGAAGCTGGCCAGGCCGCAGAGAAAGTTGGCCTCGCCGGGCCAGGCCAAGAAGGCGTCGCCCAGGGAGCCGAGTGCAAGGGCGGCAACGAGCGGCGAGGTGAGGCGGCCGGTGCGCAGCGCGGCGAAGCAGGCGAGCAGCAAGGTCGAGAGCGTCTTGTAGGTCATGCGCGTCTTGCTCGGGACGGCGCGGACGTGGAGGAGATAGAGCACGGCAGAGGCGACGGAGACGGCAAGAACAGCCGTCTCTGTCGGATTGTTGCCTTGAAAGCGCGTCCAGTCCATTGGGGAAAGAAAAAGGTGGTGATGCTAGGTTCGTGTCAGTTTCGGAAGACGCCGAGATGGGGGGCGGGGGGTTTGCATTACGGTATGTGGTATGTGTGTGTTGTGTGGGTCGAGTATTTGGTACGTACAAGTTGCGTTGAGAAGCACGAGTCCAATTGAACGTTCTAGGCTGGACGAAACGGCAGATAGAGGGGTGTTGAAGGAAGAAGATTGACTTGAAGCTGACAGATAATTATCACAAGAATACCGGGCCGGCCATGTCATTACTCCGCACTCCGGAAATTTACTGCACTCCGCCTGTGGAGGAGAAGCTCAAAAGTGGCTCCTCGGTATAAGTGGAAGAAGCTGCATGTTACAAGTTGCATGTGCCAATCTGTCACCAAACCTAGAACGTATCTTTTAATTTTTATTTTTTTTTAATTTTTTTTTTGTCATTTGTTGGTGGTTTCTATGCATGGTTGTATATCTGTCAACAATCTAGATAAAAAAACAAGATGCCTGCGCAACAAAATTCTGTACACTCTAGTAAGGCTGTCTACGATTAAAGAAGAAGGTACTTCAGAAGAGACAAGTAAGGAAAAAAAAGGAAGAATGGAAAATCGCTGATGCTGTATCATAGTAGTGTTGTCCACAAAGAGGGGGGGGGTTCTCATGTCAATCTAGGTGTCTAGCCCCCCAGGGATAGATTCAAACAAGATTTGCAAGAAAAATCATCGCTCTGCTTTTCTTTTTTGTGTGTGTGTGTGTGTGTGTTCATCATCTTCACAGAAGAACAACCATGGCCAGCATGGTGGTAAAGAGAAGCGATGTCACCTTGAACCCGGAGGCACCCGCAACAGTGGGAACGTTGGAGGAGGGCGCAGCAGGCTTGTTGCCGCTGACAGCTGGGGGGACGCTGCTGCTCGAAGAAGAAGTCTTGTTACTGTTGGCTGCAGGTGGCTTGCCGCTGTTGGGTGCGGGGGGGACGTTGCCGTTGGAAGCAGGGGGCTTGTCGTTGTTGGCTGAAGGAGTCTTGTTGCCGTTGGAAGCAGGAGGCTTATAGTTGTCGGCCGAAGGGGGTGCGTTGCCGTTGGAAATGGGAGGCTTGTCGTTGTTGGCTGAAGGAGTCTTGTTGCCGTTGGAAGCAGGAGGCTTATAGTTGTCGGCCGAAGGGGGTACGTTGCCGCCGGAAGTAGGAGGGATGCTGTCATGGGAAGCCGGAGGAACGCTGCCGTTGGAGCCCGGGGGTACACTGCCGTTGGAACCCGGGGGTACATTGCCGTTGGAACCAGGAGGGACACTGCCGTTGGAGCCCGGGGGTACACTGCCGTTGGAACCAGGAGGAACACTTCCGTCGGAACCAGGAGGAACACTGCCGTTGGACGCGGGAGGCTTGTCGCCGCCGGGTGTGGGAGGCTTATTGCCGCCAGGTGTGGGAGGCTTGTTACCGCCAGATGAGGGAGGTACACTGTCGCCGTTTGGAGGGGTCAGGTTCTTGTTAGCAGGAGGCACATTGCCGTTGCTGTTGGGTGCAGGAGGCAGTTCGGCAACGGCAGTCGGCGTGGCCTTGGTCTCATCGCAAGGAACAGTGACAGTCACGTAGTTTGCGCCACCAGGGCCGCACGCCGCGCAAGAAAGCACCGTGGTCGTCATAGACACCGTCATGGTAGGGAGCGGGGTCTCGGGGCAGCCGCAGTGAGCCTTGATAATGGTCGTGACAAAGACTTTGTTGACAATCCTGGAAGGGTTCGAGGGGTAGACGGTCTGGTAGGTGACGGTGGTCACGACGGTAGTGGTGGTGCTGGTGACAGTGCTGGGGGTCTGGATGGCGGCGGCGTTGCCGTTGGATTGCTGGGCGGGAATGTTGGGAATGCTGGTGACGCCCGTGCCAGCGGCCTGCTGGCCGGGAGAGCTGCCACCAGAAGACTGCTGGGCCGGAGTGCCGGCGGAAGAAGACTGCTGGGCGGGGATACCTGCACCGGATGACTGCTGAGCGGGGATACTAACGCCAGACGACTGCTGGGCCGGAATGCCCATGGAAATAGACTGCTGGGCCGGAGCACCCGCGGAAGAAGACTGCTGGGCGGGGATGCCTGCACCGGACGACTGCTGTGCGGGGATACTTGCGCCAGATGACTGCTGGGCCGCTGGCGTATCCGTGGAGAAAGAGGGCTGGGTGGAGAGGTCAGAGTTGACGCCCATGCCGGGAGGCTGCTTGGGGGGTTCCTCCTTGGCGATGGCGGCGTAGACGGTGAGCAACATGTCAGAGGCCTCGCGGCGGTCGACATGGGCGGGACGGACGTGCTTGGGCGTGGAGCGTCGGACCGGGCTATAGCGGCGACGAATGACGAGGGTCGAGTTGCCCATCGGGGCCGGGGCGGAACCGCTCACAGCGGGAGACGAAGGGCTGGTGCTGCTGCTGCCGCTGCTGATGCTGCTGCTGCTGCTGATGCTGCTGATGCTGCTGCTGCTGCTGATGCTGCTGCTAGACAGGGTGGAGTTTGTCACCTTGGGCAGGGGATAGACGGGGATGGTGACCACGGACACGGTCGGCGCGGTGCCAATGACGGTGGGCGCGGTGCCAATGACGGGCGGCGCGGTGCTGGATGGAGAGCTGATGCTGACCACGGGTGCGGTGCCGATCCGAGAGCTGGTCCGGATAACGGGTGCAGTGCCAGTCTGAGAGCTGATACTAGCCGGGGTCGGGGTCTCGGGGCTCGTAGAGTTGATCCAAGCGCCGTGCCCGTTGGTGGCAGGAGAGCCAGAGGGGCTCAAGTTGACACTGCTGGGGACAACAACAACAACAGAGGGGTTCGAGGCAGAGGAGCCAGAGCCGGTGGGGAGGGTCTGAAGGGTAGTCTTGTTGCGCGTGGTAGCAGCACCGATGATGATGGGTGTGGGAGCAGAGCTTGCGTAGGCAACCTTGGGATCAGTGACAATGTTCCAGACAGAGGAGCTGAAAGTGTTGGGAGCCTCGGGACCAGTCGAGTTGGAGTAAGAACCACCGGCATAAGCACCACTGGAAGAAGAGCCTCCAGAGCCAGCAAGACGACCACCGGCACCACCAGCACCACCCGTGCTGATGGGCATGGCGACGCCCGAGATAAAGGCGGTCGTCTGCGGGAGGGTCACGTTGGCCTTGGCGCCGATGCTGTCGTCGATCGAGTTGCCGCGGGGCTTGACGCGGCCACCGCAGAGCTGGGTGCTGTCACCGGGGCAAGGCAAGTCGCACGCGTCGGTGCTGACGCGCGTGTCGGCATCGAGCTCCGACGCGCAGTAGCAGGCCGTTTCAAAGACGCCGGCATACTTTTTGCCGTTGCACAGCACCGTGCACTTGTTGAGGTTCATGTCCGGGCTGTCGGCCACTTTTGTAAAGGACTTGAAGTCGCTGCTGGAGCCGAAGCAGCCCAGGTACGAAAAGTCGTTGAGGTTGGCCGGGTTGGCGCGCAGCGGCCCGCTCGGCGACGGCAGGCTGGCGGTGGGGATGGGGCCCTGGGTGGCGAGGACGGTGGAGGAGGAGAAGCGAGTGGAAATGTTGGTGATGAAGGAAGAGGAGTTGCTTGGGCCGGAGACGCTGGGCACGGAGGAGCTGACCACCAAAGAGGTGGGCGCGGCAGAGGAAGATGAGTTGGCCGCGGGGAAGCGTGTCATGGTGTCATTGTTGCTGCCAGAGGGAGGAGTGCTTGAGAGGGACGTGATGGGAATGCTGCTCGGCTGGCTCTGGCTAGAGACGGTGCTGCTGGTGAAGTTGCTAAAGGACACGGAGGACGTGGTGGACGTGTTGCTGGCGCTCTGGACGTAGGCGTCAATGTAATTAACATCCCAGTAGGCATTCGCAAAGGCGGCCGGGTTCTTGGCCACCCACTCTGCGCAGGTGGGCGCGAGCGCGGAGCATCCATCGCTCTTCCAGACAGCATTGCCATAGTCGCCGCAAAAGTTGATGTTGAGGACGATGCTCATGTCGCGAAAATGCGACTCGACGTCGCAGCTCTTGCCGCCGTAGACGGCCGCGGGCTTGCCCCAGCCGGCAGGCTCAGGCTTCTTGGCGGCAATATCGGCGGGCGCGGTGTCGCGGTCAAAGTGCCAGACCTTGATGTACTCGTCGTCCCACAACATGGCGTAGATGCCGCCGCCGACGGCGTTGAAGGTGTCGCCGTACGACGACGTGTCGCTCGCAGGGGTCACGTAGCCGCAGCCGACATTGTCGGCGCCGACGTTGCAGTCCTTGGTTTGCGCCGCGCCAGAGGCCATGCGCAGCACGTCGTCGCCGAGAGAGCAGCCGGCGGTGGTGTGCGCCGAGATGATGTTGCGGTGCGCCGTGTTGGCGCCTTCAATGATGTCAATCTCGCCGCTGTTGGGCCAGTTGGGTCCATATGCCCAGACTTTTTTTACGCAAAGAGAATGTTGTTAGCCAAAGAGGAACTCTGTGTAGTTTTTGATTTCTTCCAATTTTTTTTTCTTTTTTTCTTTTTCTGGTGTCATGACTTACAAGCTGGCCATACACCGCACTGAGACGGTGGCATGTGAAGAAAGTCGGCAACAAACAGGCCCTGGTTATAGGCTTCCTTGCTCTCGAGACGGATGCTTGGACGACCGTCCGAGACGTCAAGCGTATTGGTATGGTCGACGCCGATGCGCACGACGCCCGTGTGCTTGTCGACGGCAAAGAGGCCCTGGCTGGCGGCGTTTGCCTGGCTCTGGTAACGGACGTAGCCATTGGAGAGGTCCCGCGTGTCGATCCAGTTGAAGCCGTTGATAAGGGCGTCCCCGACGTATGAGGTGGCTAGAGAGTAAGCCATGACGGGCGGGTGTTGTGTCTGTGTGTGTCTGTGTGTGTCAAGCAGTCCTTTCTTTACTTGACTATCCCAGGGCTAAACTCGAGAGACTTGAAAGAGAGACGGGAGAAGAAAAGGGTGTCTAGAGTCCCTGGTAGTATGAACAGATGATGGTTCAAGTCTGATGAGAAAAGAGAGTCCGAGATTGATATCGTCAGGCCAACGGCAAGACTATATATGTGTCGATAGATATCTGGACCATGATCCGATGTGTGGCCACAAGCCAACGCTGCGTGGGCCTGGCAGCATCTTTGCTGGAATGGGGAGCTCGGCCAAGTGAGGCTGGCCAGCTATTGAAGAAACTGCCGTTTCCAAAGGCATTTTTCGGTGACAATGAAAAAAAAAGGGAGACGACAATGTTGAAAGGAAAAAATGGGCAAAACCACGCCACTATCAGGGTTGGAGGGTTGGAGGGGGGCCAGGGAGCATTCCAGTGCGAGGCCATTCATAACGTGCGTGGGCAAGGCTGCAAGGCGGCCAACAATGGGATGGCCACGCTAGCAAACAATGCGTCAATCTGCTAGCTCATCAGCAATTTTCGTTTTTGTCAGGAACAAGGAGTTGAGACAAGGTTTTATGCGGTCCGGAAGCGGAAGTGATGAAGGGTTCGCTTCGCCCTTGAACCAATGGCAAACGGGGTCGCCAGGTCAGTGGTGTATCCATCGTCTGCATGTCTTGGACAAAACAGCCCGTCCAAATGCGGGCAAATCGAGTCTTTGTCAGCAAACTGCTGTAGATTTTTTGGGTAAGACATTAGGGTCCTCGAATCTGTTCCGCCGCCCTTCTAGCGGCGTGCGCAGCCTCATACCCGTGCCTGGCCGGGATGAAGCTTAGTCGCCAACATTCCAGAAACCACTTGTTTGAACCCTCGACGCCGGTCCCTGATTGGCTCACGACCCTTTTCTGCATGCCTCAGCGAGGGCGAGGGCAGGCCCATCCCTCGGCAGCACACTTCCGAGTCTGTACTGAATTTTCTTCCATTTGTTATTATACATGCTAGGGTATAAAAGTCGAAACGCCGTGAGACATGCAAACACCCACCCGGAAAGAAAGCAGAAAAAGAAAAAGAAAAAAAACTCGCCTCAGGTACAACTTTATCTTCTCATTCCCCCAAATCCGGTAAAAAAAAATCACATCTAGACTTCTTTTTCCTGTTTAAATCCCGTTCAGGCACGAATGCAGTGTGAGCTATTAAAAGCCCCTCCCTCCCCCCTCCCCCCTCCCCCCTTGATCCTCTTTATCAGTTTGCCCGGCCCACGTGCTGCCCGTTTCTTCCCAGTTCCGGATCGCCAAGCCTTTCGACAACTATATTCAAAAAAGCCCCATCTCGCAATCTTACACCATGATCCGTCGCAATCCCTCCGTGCCGCCCAGGACGCGCCGTCCAGTCACGGCGCAGCGACCCTGTCCGCTCTCCCAACTGCCGGCCTTGCCCTCCATAAAGGCCTCCTGCTTGGGATGCATGCCCTCGATCCACCGGTGGATGCACGTATAGCAGTAGACGACGCCCGTCTGGCACGCTGTCGGCGTCACGATATCCTCTGCGCAGATGGGGCAGCGCGACGAGTCTCGGGGAAACGACACGACGTAGACGGGCAGCCGTGAAGGCTTGGCGAGGGGCGCGTCCTTGGCGCTGATTTCCGTTTGCGGCGCGTCGCTGGCCTCGCCGTCGTCTGCTAAAGTGACAGGCTTTTCGTCTGTTGTTGTTGTTGTTGTTGTCGTCGTTGTTGTTGTCGTTGTTGTTGTTGTTGTTGCTGCTGTTGTTGCTGCGGGGTTGGATTTCCTTAAATGCTTGGCCCAAAGACCGGAAATGATTGGAGGGGGCAGTTCAATGTTCTCAGTCGCCTTGCGCGAGAGCTGCTTGGCAAAATCCGACTGGTACCACCACTCGAGAAACTTGAGTGCAAAGATGCTCATGGGCAGGGCTACCGACAGACTCGAAAGCACCGTGGAGCCTAGCCGGCGCGGCGACAAGAGCGACTGCCCCGGTCGCCCATCGGCCTTGGCCTTTGCCGTCAGTGCATCAATGGCCTGGTAGTCGGCGCTCGTCATGCGGCGGATACGGGTGCCGATGAGCCACATCAGCGGGTTGTGATATTTTGTCCGGTCAAAGAGGTAGCCCAAGTTGAAGGCCAGCATGGCAAAGTAGTACGCTGCATTAATAGAAGGGTATATGTTGGTTAGAAACCATCGGTAGTAGTGGACAAAGCGGTCGCGCAGCGTCGGATTATCGGGCATGCGAGTGTAGGCGGCGCCGAGCAGCGCGCGGGGCGCATTCACCTCGTAGCCCTCGTCGAGCTTGCGCTTCAGATACGGCACGCCCACCAGGACGGCCAGGTTCATCCAGACGTCTCTGGCGGTGAGCTTGAGGGTGTCGCGGACGAGGTGCGGCGCGGCCAAGCTGGCGCGGGGCACCTCGGCGCGGAGGGCCTTTTCGCGCTTGAGGCCGTAAAAGTGCTCCGTGAAGGAGCCGCCGCGGGTGCGCAGGTAGTGGCGCTCGACCAGCAGCATCAGCAGCGCGTAAATCTCGTCAAACGAGTTGAGCAGGCGCAGCAGGTAGCGCGGGTGCCGGTGCGTGGCGACGGTCAGCAGGTAGCGCAGCGTGGGCGGCAGCAGGCTGCTGAGCTGCTGCTCCGAGAGCACCTCGAACAGCGAGGGCTTCTGGTCGTCAAAGGTGCCCCGGAGGGCCGTGACAAACTCCATGGCGGCGGCGGCGGCAGCAGCAGCGGAGAGCTAGCTGCTGTGATGTTTTTTCGATGGTGTTGAGGGGGGCCAGGTTCGATGATGGTTGATTTGCATCGGAGTGGGCCGATGCGCAACTGGCCGAGGGCGTCGGAAGCCGCGGCGAGAGCAGCGCACGGGGAGTAAAGTCGCGAGGGAGCTTTAGAGGTGGTGATTGGTCGTCGACTCGTATCAGGGCATAGCTGTAGAAAGGGCCTCGAGGTGGTGATGGAGGTGGAATTGATGAAAAAAAGATGAAGACTGCGTGGGCCTGCCTCATGTGAAAAGAACCTCGGCAGTCCTACTGGACCAAAACTAAGCTACCTAGCTACCCTAGAGGCCTGATGTCACCGTAACTGGCGGCAGTCCGGACATTGGTGCAATGTATAGGTGCCGAAAGGCTGATTTGCGAAGCAAATGTATCGAGGCGATATTTCAGCCGCCTATAAGTGTTTCCAAGCAAGTCCACTGCAGAGTTGCTACATCGCCAGATACTCAGTAATAACTTGTGAGCAAGCATGGATTCGTTTAGCGTAATTTCCTGCTCCCCGACATCTAACTACCAATACCCACTAAACTTGCCTGCGAAAGGCTTTTTTACCCCCGCATAATACAGCGCCGTTCCCGCCTGGAGAGCCCGCCCGCGGGCCCCCGGAGCAGCCCCGTGAAAACCGGGGGAGACTCGGCATCCCGAGGCTCGTGGCAGCCACTCACATCGGCTGCCCTCTGTTTTGGCGATGCCTTTGCGCCTCGGACACGCCCCCCTTTTCCCGTTGCACTTTTTCCTTGAATCCTACATTCAACCAAACTACGCCGCAACATCAACCGCGCAGACGTTCATTACTTGTTCTGACTAAATACAACCACCAATTCGTTCCGCGCCCACCTATTGCCCACCTACCTCGGCTGTCGCTAAAGTAGCTCGGTTATATACATTTCCACGATCGCACCTATAAACAGCACTTGTCACCTCACAACTCGATCGGCTTGGATATTAGAGACAAATATTAGACACAATGGAAATCACAGGCACGCCAGAGGAGCGCGTCCAGTTATTTCTAGACTTTGCCTCCAAAAGCGACAAGGTAAGACAACTGTCCAAGACAACCCCCCCCCGCCCCCAAAGAACAACACGACAAAAGCCCTCGCGTCCCCCCCCCCCCTCAACTCCAAGCTGACCAGGTCCCCTTTCCCGCGCGACTCTCCAGAACTGGCAGAGCCGCATCTCGCCCTACGTCAAGCTCCTCTCCGTCGACGCCTCCGCGCCGCACCCTTCCGTCGTCTTCTCCTTCACCGTCGCCGAGTGCCACAACAACGCCAGCGACAACATGCACGGCGGCGCCATTGCCACGCTCTTTGACTGGGCCACGTCCATGCCGCTCGCCCTCGTCTGCAACCCAGGATACTGGAGCTTCATGGGCGTCTCGCGCAGCCTCAACGTCTCGTACCTGAGGCCCGCGCCCGTCGGCACAGAGTGCGTTGTCGAGTGCGAGATTGTGTCGGTCGGCAAGAGGCTGGCCATGCTGCGCGGCACGCTGCGAAGAAGGTCGGATGGTGCCATTTTGGCCATTTGTAACCATGACAAGGTGAATACGGACCCGCCCGTTGGAAAGTTGTAGAGAAGGGACAGGGAGAAAGAGAGAGAGAGGAGGGGGAGGGGGGGGGGGAGGGGAGGAGGAGGAGGAACGGTA